>NC_084601.1:4138449-4188449 GCF_033807715.1 Cololabis saira
ATACAATTGATTCCCCAGCACAAAACGTTATTACTTCATATCTGAGGATAATGGTTCTGCTACGCTCTGCAGAATCACTGACGGGGAGTAAAGACAGACATGGGACGCCTCATTGGATTTAAATATCCGTGCAAGGCACTCAGTTTGATCCCAGACAAGAATATACGGAGCACTTTCCACAACCTCCATCTGCAAACTTGGCAATCATAAAGACAATATGCCTCCATTAAAAACACCAGTCAGTGCTGCCCCAACGCTGCCGTATCTGCATGAATGGAGACGCCGCCGTGGTTCCAAAATCCTCAGGGGTCACAATATGCTGCAAGGGCTCAGTTATTACACACCGCCCTGTGTACTACTGCAGTCCCTTCATCGTTATTTCCTGACACATGGCTGCATCTGCTGTTTCATATTCTATGGCTATGAAATAATGGGAGAAAACAGAAGAGCATGCCTGCCTCTCTCTCTCTTCGGTTTGCGGTGACAAAGCAATGTTTTACTCTTACATTGGAGTGTATTTGAGGAGGTTATGTTCCCAAATCCCCTCTCCTCTTTAGTCCACAGAGCACACGCACGTATGAAAACTGTTCAACCTATTGCAGCTTTACTCTCCCTCGTTGAATAAAACTGAATAGTAGCAAGTGAAGTTGGGTAATCCCTAACCAACTTCTGAATAAATTCTGAATAACAGAAATATGTCATCCGTCTGAGACGTGCCTTACTGAGCAGGACTCAGTGCTTCCCCTCCATTAAATCAACAAGTGACTTCCTCACAAACACAATAAACTCTTGTGGGAGGATGGTGGTACAACCAGTACTGGAGTTGAGGGGGGATGGCATCCCACCAGGAAATAAAAACGGTCCAAATCATCCCCCCTGTAAAACTGCCATCCCCCCTTTCCATCCCTTATGTCTAGGGTTGCAAAGGGGTGGAAAATTTCCGGTAAATTTCCGGAAACTTTCCGGAAACTTTCCATGGGAAGTTAAGCTGGGGAATTTTGGAAATATTCCAAATTGGAAACTTTCCATGGGAATTATGGGAATTTATGGGAATTATTGGGAATTTATGGGAATTAACTGGAAATTGGGGGTAATTTAAACAAACTGTATCATATCCAAACATTAGCACCTAACTTACCAGCTAGCTAGCTACTGTGTTAATACATTTTTATTTAATATTTGCAAGTTAAACAATAATACCATTATAGATCAAATATATTTACCCCATAATATTATCAAAACTTACTTGACTTTATATAGTCCGTGGGCTCAAATGTGTGGCTTCAATAGTCTTGTGCTTTGAGCTCAAATGTGTGGCCTCCAGGCTTCAAGAAATCACCTGTGCATGTGATGGAGGAATGCACAGTGCATGAGGGGGTGTGGCCTCAATAGCCCTGCAGTAAGCTGTGTGCATGTGATGGAGGAATGCACAGTGCCTGTAGGGGGCGTGGCCTCAATAGCCCTGCA
The DNA here is from genome assembly GCF_033807715.1 of Cololabis saira. Classification (NCBI taxonomy): domain Eukaryota; kingdom Metazoa; phylum Chordata; class Actinopteri; order Beloniformes; family Belonidae; genus Cololabis; species Cololabis saira. The sequence goes on from NC_084601.1 coordinate 4,139,917, forward strand.
GTAAGCAATGTGCTGTGTGCATGTGATTGAGGAGTGTACTTGCATTAAATCTGGTTGTTTTAGCCAAGACTATGCTACAATATATTTCCCCCAATTATATTTAAGTTCCCTGTTAAGGGCTAACCTTCAATTCTGTAAATTTCTTATTTATTCCCGTTAATTCCCATATATTCCCGTTAATTCCCATATATTCCCGTTAATTCCCATGGAAAGTTTCCAACTTTGAAAATTCCCGGAATTTTGCAACCCTACTTATGTCATTTCATCAATGAATGTGGTTTTACTGCTATTTCAACATTTAGAGTCATCACCAGAAAAATAACACCAGAAAAATAACTTATTTGACAATTTTCACCTGTTTCAAGTCAATTTTCACTTGAAATAAGTAGAAAAATCTGCCAGTGGGACAAGATTTATCTTCTTATTAAAAGCAAAAAAAAATTTTTTCTACTTATTTTAAGTGAAAATCTACTTGAAACAGGTGGAAATTGTTGTTTTTTTCCAGTGATGAGTCTTGTTTTAAGTGTAATAAGATTTTTTTTACTAAAATGAGACATTTTAACTAGAAATAAGACAAATATTCTTGTTAAGATTTTGAGTTTTTGCAGTGATCCATTTTACTTATCCTGTGAAGGACAGAGTCATATTGATAAGTTCAGAAAAGTGTTTTTTATTGTTGTGTTTTGATGTATTTGATGTAAGCCCAGTGGATATTTAAAGCTTACAGAAGGCTGCATTTAACTGCTGCTATGTCATTCCTGCAGTATTTCTGCAGGTGTTTTGGTCACTGCTATTATTTGTAATATATTATATTATTTGTAATCAGCACAAATTATCTGTCCCCATATGATAAAATCCACCATCCCCCCTGATTTTTTTTTACAACTCGAGTACTGGGTACAACTTCTGTACATTCTAACCAAGCTGCAGGAATACGTCCATATTTGAAAGGCTTATGTCCCAACAATAAAGGGCTGTCCAAACCACAGCCAGATAACAGATACAGTAGCGGTATGCACTGCTACTTAGAATTCAGGCCAAAGCAGCCCGACTGCATCCCTGCACAAGGATGAGTTTTGTTCAGCATCTCAGGCCGTGCAGCAAGAGATCTGAACGCTTCTACTGCGCCACTGTAGTCTGAAATAACAATTTAAAATAACACACACACACCTCTGTGCCACCAGCTAAAACAGTGGCAGGACCTGCAGTATATTTGGCTGAATATATAGTAACAGTGTTTGCAGTGTTTTATTATTACAGCGAGTCTCCTGTACCACAATATCACAAACGCACATTTAACCCTTGTGCTGTCTTTGGGTCAAAATGACCCAATTCTTCTATCCTTCTTTCCTCCTGCTCTTTCCTTCCTTCTCCCTTTCCTCTTTTCCTCCTTTTTTACCCTCCTTTACTCCTTTTTCTTCCTACCTCCCTTACGTCATTCGTTCCTTTATTACCTTCTTTGCTTTTCCTTCCTTCTTTCCTTATTTTATCCATTCCTTCCTTCTTCCCTCCCTCCCTTCTTTCTTTCCTTTTCTCCATTCCTTCCTCCCTCCCTTCTTTCCTTTTGTCCCTTCTTTTCTCCTTTCTTCCTCACTTTCTTCTTTCCATCTTTTCTCCCTCCCTTCCACCTCTTCTCCCTTCCTTACCCCCTTTCCTACTTCCTTCCTTCTTTCTTCCTTCTTTCTTTCCTTCCATCTTTTCTCCCTTCCTTACTCCCTTTCTTACTTCCTTTCTTCCTTCTTTTCTCATTTCTTCCTCACTTCTTTCTTTCCTCCCTTCCATCTTTTCTCCCTTCCTTCCACCTCTTCTCCCTTCCTTACTCCCTTTCCTACTTTCTTCCTTCTTTCCTCGTTTCTTCCTCACTTCCTTACTTGCTTCCTTCCATCTTTCCTCCCTTACTTACTCCCTTTCCTACTTCCTTCCTTCTTTTCTCCTTTCTTCCTTCTTTCCTCCCTTCCATCTTGTCTCCCTTCCTTACTCCCTTTCCTACTTCCTTCCTTCTTTCCTCGTTTCTTCCTCACTTCCTTCTTTCCTTCCTTCCATCTTTTCTCCCTTCCTTACTCCCGTTCTTCCTTACTTCCTTCTTCCCTTCCTTCCTTCTTTCCTCCCTTCCTCCTCCCATGACCCAGAGACAGCACCAGGCTTAAACAGCACATGGAAACACGTCAGCGATAGCAGAGCTTAAGGAGGGAGGAGGACGTGGTGTACACTGCTATGAAATAAGCAGGTTATAAAATTCCAGGGAATAAATACTGTATCAACCATTTCACGTTGTAACAGTTTCCTAATCCAACTATGAAACTTCAGCAAAGATCAAGCAGCATTAACAGTCACAGATAATGTATGTGTGAAATGTGCTGTGATAACATCTTATTAGAAAATTGGGCTCCGGGCAAAGGAGGATACATAGAACGCAGACAATGAGCTCATCCTGCAAGTAAACTCCACGCTCTCGCCCATTACCCGCTACATGTAGAGAAGAGAATAAAAGCAAAGCCTTCCGCTCTGTCTCGTCTAGGAAGCAAATCTCCAAATCCCCATCTGAGGCGGGAACAGATTTCTCACCACATTACAGTCGGCCTGAGAGACGGGAGTGCGTTTTATCTGCGGTAAAATTTGGCTAATCTTTCAACTCATCAAATAAGACCGAGCCTTTGCTGCGAGTGTCAGGCTGACACGGTGTCACTGGCATATGTTTCCACCGCAGGGACGGTGTGTGTCTCTGTAGGTGTTTGTGAGAGAGTGTGACACGGGGACAGGGTGATGGAGGAGAGACACACTCCTTATTGAACTGTAGGAATCACTGCAGCGATTTCTCCATGCAAATGAACACACTGACAGACGACTCATGTCACGTCAAAACTGAACCCCTGACGCCTCCAAGAGGCTCGTCTAACCTTATTTAAGGGCCAATCCTAATACACCCCCTACTTTCTACCACTAGCCCTCACTTTCTACCACTACCCCTAAAAAAGAAGCCACAAATTTTAGGGCCCTTGTAATCTTCCCAGGGCCCTGTCCCAATTCACCCACTACCCCTACTTTTCAGCACTACCCCTACATTTCGCTTACTACGTCACTGCGTGGTTTACGTTCGGGTACGTAAGCGACTGCGTAGTTACGTTTGCACAAACGTCACACCATATCAGGAAGCCCAGAGCTAAAAGCTGTTTTAATTTCAGCTGTAGCGCTGTTAATATGCCACCTTATTAAGTTTGAATATTTTTTCAGGCGTAAAAGTAACCGTTAAGATCCCCAACCTGGGCTCAGTCTATCCAAATAACGCCTGTTAAGAAGTTTGCTCCGAAAATTTGGAGATGAGTACAGCCGGCTGCCGGCTCGGGAGCTGATTTATGGTTCTGCGTTAAATCGACACAGAACCTACGGCGCGTAACCTACGCCGTAGGCTCTGCGTTGGTGTAACACGGAACCATAAATCAGCCTTTATTCTAGCGAGATTTGAAGATACAACGCAACAACGGGCAAACTAGTGATTATGTACATTCACTGAGTGAATATTATGAAAGTAAAATATATATTTCTCGCTAGAAATGTAATCAAAATGAATTTTTATGCAGAAACTAACTCAAAATATTGATTTTATTTACTAAAAATTACAAATGTCCGCCATGTTTTTTTTAATTCAGTCTGCAAATGACGACGTAAAGCATTCTGGGAATTTTTCTCTGGCCCTCGGTCGGTGAGTCAGAATCTGAAATCCCTCACTGTGAAGGGCCAGATTGATACACACTAGCCCTTGTTATGTCCACTAGCCCTACATGCAAAGAGGAATTGGGACACCACTATCCTCCCAGGAACGTGCAAAATTTAGGGGTAGGACTGAAAAGTAGGACTAGGGGGGGATTGGAACTGGGCCTTTGTCTCAAGCTTGTTGAAGTTCAACACAATCAAGGCAACGATGGGGCAACTCCAACTCCCACTCCAACACTTTGCCCTCAAGGGTTTTCTGGTGTGGGAGATTTGCATCCTTATTTCACGGTAAATTCATAAACAGACTAAGCTGCACTGTATTGAACTTCTGCCCTTTGCACGAATCAATATCGCATCTAGGTCCATTTGTCCCGAGTATAGATTTAAGACAAAGAACTTAATCATACACTTTAGATGCAAAACTACTCAAATCTATTTTCCAACCTCACTGGTTATAACTGTGGAGGGAAATAACATACAATTAAAGCCACCAGGAAGAAAATCAACAAAAAGACAAATGAAAAACATTGATTTGTTTCTTCTACCTATAATAATAATAGAAGATGACTTCATGTCAAATAGAGGTCTGCACTTATCCAACTCCACCCACTTGGGTGACACTTAACAGAGCTGTGCAGAGCGTTTACAAGTTAATTCATATTTGAAATATGATGTGGATAAACGGGCCAGCGATGAGTTGGATTAAATTTTGAGAAAGAGTTGTGAAAACATGCCAAAGAGTAAAAGGTCAAGATGAGCAGTGGCTTACTGCCAAGTTTCTGCTCAACTCAATTTCATTTATGGAGCACATTTCAGAAACAAAAGGCAACCCAGAAAGCTTCAAAAAAGGCAAAACTCAACTCAATAATCACAATTGCTTAATAAATAATTCTCTCCAAATATCAAGTTCCAAGAAGCTTTGGGAGCATTTAATGGAGAGACAGCATCGTCACGACTGTTTCAGTGTTTTAGTGTTGTAAATGTCAGACCGCCGACGAGAGCGCAGCTGCTTAAAAATGTTTTGAAGGTCACAAGTTGAAGTGAAACGCTGTTGAAGTGAAGATGACTGTATCACAGACCTTATTTCACACTGCGTCATACAACGTTAAGGAACATTCTGGAGTCAAATTACATTTACGTCTTATTACACGGTAAGGAGTGTAACATTTTATTAGGGACCAAATTAATGTGAATTGAAAGCAGTTTTGAAAGGAGCCTGAAAAGAGTCTTTTGACTTAAAGGAGACCTTTTATGGAAAAACAGGTTTTCTCTTGCTTTAACCCTTGTGCTGTCTTTAGGTGAAGGAAGGAAGGAAGGAAGGAAGGAAGGAAGGAAGGAAGGAAGGAAGGAAGGAAGGAAGGAAGGAAGGGAGGAAGGGAGGAAGGGAGGAAGGAAGGAAGGGAAAAAAGAAGAAATGAAAGAAGGAAGGAAGGGAAAAAAGAAGAAATGAAAGAAGGAAGGAAGGGAAAAAAGAAGAAATGAAAGAAGGAAGGAAGGGAGAAAGAAAATAAGGAAGAAAGAAATAAAGAAAAGAAGGAAGAAAGAGAGAAAGAGAAGGAAGGAAGGAAGGAAGGAAGGAAGGAAGGAAGGAAGGAAGGAAGGAAGGAAGGAAGGAAGGAAGGAAGGAAGGAAGGAAGGAAGGAAGGAAGGAAGGAAGGAAGGAAGGAAGGAAGGAAAAAAAGAAGAAATGAAAGAAGGAAGGAAAGGAGAAAAGGAAGGAAGGGAAAAAAGAAGAAAGGAAGGGAGAAAGAAAAGAAGGAAGAAAGAGAGAAAGAAAAGACGGGAGAAAGGAAGGAAGGAAGGAAGGAAGGAAGGAAGGAAGGAAGGAAGGAAGGAAGGAAGGAAGGAAGGAAGGAAGGAAGGAAGGAAGGAAGGAAGGAAGGAAGGAAGGAAGAAAAGAAGGAAGGGGGAAAAGAAGGAAGGGAGAAAAGAAGGAAGGAAGGAAGGAAGGGAGGAAGGAAGGAAGGAAGTAGGAAAGGGAGGAAAGATGGAAGGAAGGGAGAAAGGAGAAAAGAAGGAAAGAAGGAAGGAAATAGGAAAGGGAGTAAGGAAGGGAGAAAATATGGAAGGAAGAGAGAAAGGGAGGAAAGAAGGAAGGGAGGGAGGCAGGAAGGAATGGAGAAAAGGAAAGAAAGAAGGGAGGAAAGAAGGAAGGAATGGAGAAAAGAAGGAAAGAAGGAAGGAAAAGCAAAGAAGGTAATAAAGGAACGAATGACGAAAGGGAGGTAGGAAGAAAAAGGATTAAAGGAGGAAAAGAGGAAAGGAAGAATGAAGGAGAGAGCAGGAGGAAAGAAGGATAGAAGAATTGGGTCATTTTGACCCAAAGAGGGTTAACATATATAAAGTGGTCTCCCCTCCATTTTTTCGTAGCGGTGTATCGCGTCATTCAGGCAGCCAATCAGCACAGAGCCTCATTATCCTAGCCCCGCCCACTCAGAATCCCACATAGATAATGAGGTTAGAGAATTAGATGATAAAGACGTGGATCAGAGGCTGAATTTCTAATTTATTTAGCAAAAACAATAGGAGCCGTAAAACAAAAGTACCATCTGTAAAAAATAATCAAAAACCAAAAACTTAGGACTTATAAGTATGCAATTACTGGATGAGACAATGTCGGACAGTGTTGCTCTACGGAGATTGTGGTCACGTAAGCTCAGTATTTTTCTTTTCCCCATCTCGTAATATGCTTTCTGTTCACAGTATTTCCTCCTGCCGATACAAGACGAGATGTGAGAGGGGTTTTGGCATCGCCGTGACCTTCCGTACTGTGGCTGACTCAGGGGAAGAGTTTGACTGAGGAACTACCGTGGTTACACAAAAGCAATGGGATCCAAGAATTGTCAGTTTGCCTCACCCATCAAGCAGAAACATCTTTATTAAAAAGGTGGAAGACGAAACGGAGCAGAGAACTGCCGGTTTCGTCAGGTACATCTAACTTTGAGTAAGAGATGGGCTGCGTCCGAAATCCCAAACTCAAAAGTGTTCCGAACTTAAGTATACTTTTTGAGTATATACTGTTTAGTATGGCATTTCAGACGCACCAATGGAGGAACACCAGGGCTAGATATGGAACATGCTTATTGAGACTAATAGACACATTTTAAAGAAAAAGAAAAGTCTTCTTCTGATGTGGTTTCACATCTTAAGGACACATTACATTGTAGGAGCTGACTGGGGGGAGGGGAAATGTTTTTTTCTTTGTTCATTTTGAGATTTCGCCAAGAGAAGTTGGCTAGATCAGGAGAAACCATCATAGATGCAATGCAGAGAAAAATAATGCAGAGTTGAATTTCTGTATACTGAAAAGTTTTGCAGACTGTTTTACTTTAAGAAATTTGTGTGAAAAGGACAGTTTAAAGTAGTTGTACGTACCGGTAATAATTAAAATACTGGTGTGCTGTTAATACCCTTTAACAGCAGAATACTGGAAATATAAAGCTATAATTGTCACTATTTCCAACCGCTTGCTTCACACTTTATCACTGTGAAGAGGAAAGCCAGTGCACAACGGAGAGAATGACTCGGCAAGCTCGCTCAGCAGCAAACTTTACCCGCTTAAGCCAGCAGTCGCGCAGAAAAAAAGACATGATACATCCATCCCTACACCGCAGGGAAAATGCAGGGAAATCTGAGATTGTATGTATAAAATCCCTGAACTGTGACAACCGCGACTGGTCTCAGAGAGCTGGGCCGTCTTCTTCTCACCTGGTGCATTATCCCCGCTGGCACCAAACACACTGGACACAAACTGGGAGTTGCCCGATGGCTGACAACAAAATTGCAAGCCTGAAGTTTTGAAAACTCCGCCTAATTTGCTCTGCACTCCATTACCCAGCAGGCCAGTGCATGAACCTGCTGGGAGTGTGATGCATTTGTTGCTTTCTGTCTGAAAGGGGCATTAGACCTCTTAAAGCAGCAGGTTAACCCAATACCAATAATCCCCACAGTTTCCATACGAAGAACATGCTTTCACCAAGCACTCGCCATTACCTCGCTCACAACTCAGCTCTGGTTTGTCCCAGAAGTCCCTAGAGTAGTCGCTAGTTGCTTGCTTTAAAATGTTCAGTATGAGTCTTCAGCTCATACGTTTGTTTATAGGGCAGCTCTCGACTTTTATCCATCAATCTGAACGTTTTTAAAAAGGTATCTATGGACCTACTGGCATCATCAGTGCTAGAGCTCGTGTAGCGACTATTCTGATAGTGGATTAGGGCCAATCCCAATACACCCCCTACTTTCTACCACTACCCCTAAAAATCAAGCCACAAATGTTAGGGCCCTTGTAATCTTCCCAGGGCCCTGTCCCAATACTCCCACTACTCCTACTTTCAACACCACCCCTAAATGTTGCTTGCTACATCACTGCATGGTTTACGTTCGGGTACGTAAGCGACTGTGTAGTTACGTTTGCACATACGTCTCACCATATCAGGAAGCCCAGAGCTAAAAGCTGTTTTAATCTCCGCTTTAGCGCTGTTAATATGCCACTTTATTAAGTTTTAATATTTTTTCAGACGTAAAAGTAACCGTTAAGATCCCCAACCTGGGCTCAGTTTATCCAAATAACACCTGTTAAGAAATTTGATCCGATGTTTTCGGGGATGAGAAGAGCAGCCGGCTAAGGAGCTGATTTATGGTTCCGCGTTAAATCGACGCAGAGTCTACGGCGTATGGCGCACGTCGCCGCGTACCCTACGCCGTAGGCTCTGCGTTGGTGTAACGCGGAACCATAAATCAGCCTTTATTCTGGCGAGGTTTGAAAAAGACTTTGCAACAATGGGCAAACGAGTGATTATGTACATTCACTGAGTGAATATTATGAAAGTAAAATATATATTTCTCGCTAGAAATGTAATCAAAACGTATTTTTATGCAGAAACTAACTCAAAATATTGATTTTATTCACTAAAAATGTTTTGTTTTTTTTATTCAGTCCGCAAATGACGACGAAAGGCATTCTGGGAATTTTTTCTGGCCCTTGGTCTGCTAGTGTGCATCTGAAATCCCTCACTCTGAAGGGCTAGATTGATACACACTAGCCCTAAATAAGCACACTCCCCCTGGGTGAAAAGAGGAATTGGGACACCACTACCCTCACGGGAACGCGCAAAATTTAGGGGTAGGACTGAAAAGTAGGACTAGAGGGGGATTGACACTGTCCCTAAGTCATCAACTATTGAAACGATTAGTCGACTTATCGGATTATGAATCTCATAATTATTATATGGCTCTTATTTAGCTCTCAGCTTTTAAATTTTGCATGAGGTTGTTTCAATGATGCACTACCGGTAATTATAAATTAAAGACATAAAAGATGGACACTTCATTCAAAAATAAATCTTTTAACAAACTTTACTGACAGTCTCCATGGTGTTGGGTCGGCCGCCGCCATATTGTTTACCTGGCCTGTACTCTATTGTGCATGTGCAACACTCAGAGATAATAATCTGTTGATGATCTGTTAAATAAAACGTATGGTGACAATAGTGGCTGAACGTTATTGTACATTTCTCAGCAGAGATAGAAAAGGGGGCAGATGCACTTTTTTGTTCCCTACAATAGTCGACAATTAAATCAATCTCGGATACCTGGGATAATTAGTTTGCCACGTGAGCCCAAGTAAAGGGAAAAACTACTAAAGAAGGGTGTTCCACATTATTAAGCAGAGCACCATTTTCATGCAATATGGGAAAGAAAATGGATCTCTCACTGATGCCAAAAAGTGTGAAAGAGTTGAATGCTTTGGGCAAAGTATGAAAACCTTAGATATTTCACGGAAACTTAAGCGTGATCACCGTACTGTTAAATAGATTTGTAGCTGATTCAGAGCACACACAGGTTTGTGCAGATAAAGATACGTTGAGGAAGGTTTCGTCCAGACAAGGATTGGGAGAGCAGCTGCTAAAAGAACATTACAAAGCAGCAAACGGATATTTGAAGCTACTGTCCCTCTGGAGTCCCGCCAACGTCAAGGTGTAGGATCCTCCAGAGCAGCCTTTCTCAACCGGGGTGTCGCGGCACCCTGGGGTGTCGTCTGACTGCTTCAGGGGTGCCGTCAAAAAATGACCTATTCTCACATTTCATATATAAATACCGTATTTTCGCGACCATTCGGCGCGCTATGTGGAAAGGCATACCCTCAGTTTTGTGTGTGGTTTCTGTATTTAAAACACACACGGCGCACCGACCGAAAAGGAGCCATCTACACACACTTACAACACACACACGCCGCGGAACACACACACAAGCACACCAGTTTTTACATTAATCAAACCCATCAAAGTCCTCATCCTCTGTTTCTGCATTAAAGAGCTCCACCAAATCAGCTGTGCCAGTCCGAAATTCCTCGCTGTCAGAGTCACTTTCCGTGCTGTGCGGCGCCTCGGAAATGATGCCGGCTTTTGCGAAAGCTCGCACACACACACGTACGGTGCGCGTCGACGCGTACCCACCGGCGTAGGCTCTGGGTCGATTTAACGCGGAACCATAAATCAGGCTTCACTTTGAACGGCCGGTTCACACTGACGTCCTGCGGTTGGAGTTCCTTCGTCAGACCTCCCGGAATAACAGCAAGCACAGCGTTCATATTGTTCACTTCTTTTTTTACACTGTCTGTGAGATGGGCGCGCATAGAGTCACAGATCAGCAGCGATGGTGATGTGTGGAAAAAACCACCGGGTCACCTTACATAGACCTGTCTCAGCCACTCTATCATTATCCCTTCATCCATCCAGCCCTTTTCATTTACCTTTATAATGACTCCAGCTGGAAAAGTCTCTTTAGGCAAAGTCTTTCTTTTAAAAATCACCACAGTTTCTGTCCATCAGCGTGGCAACCAAGCACAACAGTGAACCATGACTTCTCATACCCCGTTGTGCGGATCGCCACCGTGCGAAAAGAAGCTTTCCTGCTTAGGCCTACTCTGGTGCATTTAACGTGTTCAAGTTATTGATACAAAATAAATGGGACTTATGCATTCACAGTCAGAGCGATGACGTGTGGTTTTTAATTATATATTATTCTGGGGTGTCGTGAGATTTTATTCACTTTTGAAAGGTGTCAAGACTGAAAAAGGGTTGAGAAAGGCTGATTTAGAGGTTTGCAGTTATGCATAAATCTTCCATTCGGCCACCCCTAGCCGATGCTCACAAGCAGAAACGGCTGCAGTGGGCAAAGAAATACATGTAGGCCAATTTTCAAACTGATTTTCACTGCATATGCTGCGATGTCAGCAAGGAGGTGGTGGAGTTGTGTTTCGGGCCGGAATCATGGGGAGAGAGCTGGTCGACCCCTTAAGGGTCCCTGAGGGTGAAATTGACCTCTGACAAGTATGTGGAGTTTCTGACCGTCTACTTTCTTCCATGGTACAGAAAGAAGACAGTGCTTTTCATTACAAAATCATCATCATCATGCATGACAATTAGGGCTGGGCGATATGGACCAAAAGTCATATCTCGATATTTTCTAGCTGAATGGCGATACTCGATATATATCGATATTTTTTCTGTGACATAATTGGGGTTTCCCCCAAAGCATTATAGCATAGCATCTCTGTTAGCATCTCTGTTAGCTTCATTTTTTTCTGAGGCAAACCCTTAAAAAAACAGTCAGTTTTAATACAAAGCCTCGTGCCAAATGTCACACAGGTTACTTTATTAACAGAAGTCTGCACAATATCAAAATGTATAAAACAAATGAAATGAAAATAAACTGCCTGCATATATAGAATAAAAATGCTTCTTGAATAAAATAAAACAAATATTCCTTTCCTGCATAACAATTAAATTAAAATACACTGTGCAATTAATACAATGTAGACAGTAACAGGCAGACTTTTCCACTGAGGTTGACAGTTGTGCAAATAACAAAACATTTGTGCAAATCTCAAATAAAACATTCAAGTCCATTTGTCACAAAATAAGCTATATCAAAATCATTAAAAAAAAAAAAAAAATTTAAATCGATAAACGATATTGTCCCGTACCATATCGCGTTTGAAAATATATTGATATATATTAAAATCTCGATATATCGCCCAGCCCTAATGACAATGCACCATCTCATGCTCCAAGGAAAAAACGAAAGAAACTCATGGTGTAGCCCCCCCGTCCTCTCTGACTAAAACCTACAGAGAACCTTTGGAGCTCATGCAAAAGATCTATGATGGTGGGTGGCAGTGCACATCCAAACAGCTGCTCTGAGAGGCTTTTCTGGCAAAGTGATTTAAGCAGAAACTCTCCAAAAACTCACAAGGTCAAAGGATGCAAGCATTGTGAAGCTACGATCAAATAAGGGGTCCAATGTTAAAATATAACCTGACCCGTTAAGGTGATTTTGATTGAAATAGCTTTTGATTTCAGTAATGACCTTCACTTTCTGCAAAGACCATTTTCAGTTCTTCACAACCATTAAAATGTTTTGGAACTCTGTTCTGCCTAATAATTTGGAACAGTGCATTTTAAGTGTATTATTTTTACCTTATCATTGGGAGGTTTGTTCAATAACATTGGAATTATGATCTAACGGACGAGTTATGTTGACTGTCATTCGCATCGACTAGTTAGGAAAGTCAAATAATATACTTTGCATAATAATTTGGAACATGGTGTAATCAAATATTTGTCTTGGGTTCATCAGCTGTGCACCCATTTTCAGTGTCAAACTACTGAAAGCAACAAGTTGGGAACTAGTGTCTTTTTGGGAGGAGAGTTTTACTTATTGACTTTGAGAATTGATTACAAAAACATGCATTTAAAAAAAAATGTTCAAATCTATGCTACACTTGAGTGACTGCTGGACGAAAGCACTGATGTTTGTTACGCAGATGCAAAACAAAAAGCAAACAAATGGGTAAGCATCCATTTTAAATGCTGCTCCTTGAGGGCATGGAAGCACGTAGCATCTGAAGACGCCTCGCCAGGATGTTCTTTAATTAAGGAGATCCTTTTAAACAGAAGGGGTTTACCGTCTTATTAGAAAGAGAAACCTGCTGGGCCCAGATAGCTCAGTAGGCTGAGCGGACGCACCGTATGCAGAGGCTACTTGTGCAGGAAGCGCATGTTCAATCCCGGCCTGTCGTTCTTTGTTGTGCGTCTTCCCCTCTCTTTACCCATTTCCTGTCCGGCCACTTTCAAAATAAAGGCCACCCTCTTCTAAAGGCCACACTTTTAATGACTTTGCTCTGTCTTCTCTTTTGGGGTCCCTTAGTTTGAAATGTCGCTAACTGCTTAAAACCTTGTGGTTAGTTTTGATAGTGCTTTTAAGATTGACTGACATTAGTTCAGCTGTAAAAAGCACTTTTTATCAACTGAGGCTGTTAGCTAAACAACTGAGGCTGTTGGCTAATCTGTCCATTAAAGGTTTCGAAAATAGTTATGGTTTTATTACGACAAGGCCAGACTATTGCAATCCCCTATATGTCAGGTTAGGTCAGTCTTCACTATACAGGGGGTACAGAAACCCCGAAAGAGAGACCGCATCACTCCTGTTCTCTCCTCTCTACATTGGCTTCCAATTTCTTTTAGGATTGCTTTTAAATGTTTTATAGCTTGGGTGGTGTGGCTGCTCCTTACCTCCCAGAATTATTAACGGTCTCCTCACCGAGGAGGCTCTGGGGTCTGCTGAGCAGTCGCTCCTTGTTGTTGCAAGATGCAGGCTAAAAACTAAAGGAGCTTCTGCAACAGCTGGTGCAAAGCTGTGGAACAACTTACTGGCCCACATTAGAATGTCCACAAGCCTGGGGGGGTTAAATCCGCACTGAAAACCCCATCTTTTCCCACTGACTTTTAACCAAGTTATCCAAGTCCTTTTCTCATGCTATTTTACGTGTTTTATTGTTTTTACCTTATTTTATCTGTACAGCACGTTGGTCAACCTCGGTTGTTTTTAAATGTGCTTTATAAATAAATGTGACATTTGACATTGCATCCAATTATTTAAGTCTTTTTGGAAGAAAGTTGTACTGTATCTAGTGTTGTATGTTCCAAAACGATGTGGGGAGAGGGACAGAAGGAAAAAATAATTTCTGTAGCCCCGACTGATGATGGTTGACTCTCAAACTGATGGTTCACAATGTTTTTATTCCTTGGATGTAAATACACTGCAAACACACCGTAAGAGCTATAAAGGAATAAAATAAACTATAGTTAATCTTTCTACATTCATATAAGTTTCATTTAACTTAAATACAGACCGACACAGCTGCTGCTCGGCTACCGTTAACCACAATACATGAGTAACCATGACAACCAAACTCATGCTGGATATAAATACGGCATAACATTTGCAAAGAAAACAAATCCTAGGCTCCACTTTATCATTCCTGACACTCGTTTAGTCTTTCAGACACACTTTCTACTGCTGTTAAACTTTAACCGTTAAAGTCCGAAGCGCCGGATGTTTACAAGGTCTCGGCGAGACGCCTTCAAAATAAAAGCGCTAAATACTGGTCTCCTTAATATATAACAAATAAAATAAAAGCCTGGCTTTAAATAACGTTAATGAGAAAAACATAAAAACCCATTTATAGAAATACAGTTTTAAATGGCGATCTTGTCATTTTATTTAGTTTTTATCAGCTACACCTTTAGATTGGGCCGTGAAAATATTGTCAGACATTAAACTGGTCCGCGGTTCAGAAAAGGTTGGAGATCCACTGGTTTACACAATAGAAACCAAAGCAGTGGCACCATGAAATTATAATAATCTTTTGCACAAAGACGTCAGGATATCTTTTATTTCAAGTTCAAATTAACACATTGTTTGGACTGATGGAAGCTTAAAAATTGTAATGAATAAATGTGACCGTCACCCTGAATTTATTTCTGAAGGGGACGTTTTCAGCTAGGACCCCCCAGCATCGCCTGAATCACTGAGAAGGTTTAGCTCAAGGCACATTTTTAATGGGGTCTTTTTCTTTTTCCTTTACTGAGTAAGGCAAACCCTGTAGGTCTATTCTTTCAGGGATTAAACCATCTCATTGGCCATTTAATGCCTATAATAGACTTAAGAGCTTTTAATATCAATTTATCTTCTTTGTTTAGCAGGAATTTCATCTTGTCCATGCGAGAGATTCTAAACTAATTTGTTTAAGTCGGGTAAGGCGATATATGCATGTGTGCATTTGGAAAATGGAATAGAGATACTAAGCATACTTTATTATGTGGTTAAATCTGAGCTAACTGAAATAAAACATGCATATTGTCTCTCTGCAAACAGCCTCTTGAGTATTTGCAAATCTTCAGAGACATTACTTATTTTTAAAGTCAACACTGTAGAGAAAAAAACATTGCACCAGATCTACATTTTGTATTCTGTGATCTCAAACACATTAAATCATCAGCAACCCTCCATTCTGCTGGTAACATCACAAAAACTCCAGCTTTTTCCAGCACCAGACCTCCTTTGTGTTTTCTATCTGCCACGGGTCACCCACACTACCAACTTAGAGGATCCTTGATGATACGACAACAGAACGGCTCAGTTACAGCCGACACTCACAGACTGACAACCTATTCCCACTGTCACCTAGGAATGGGCGATATTTTACCGTTCACGATGTACCGTCAAAAAAATTCCCCACGGTAAGAATTTGTCATCTCGCGGTAAAAAGGATAAATTCCCGTTGATGACGTTTTTGTGTAACAAACATGGCGGAAGGCGGATCTGAGAGCGAGGAGCTGGTTGTTAAACGAGGCTCCAGCTCCGTTATCTGGAACTGGTTTGGATTTAAAAAGAGAGACGAGGAGCAAACATCATCTATTATATGCAGAGTCTGCAAAAACAGAAAGAAATGGTTGTTACATTTTGATATAACGTTTGACTATTACAAAAAAAAAATTGCAATAGTATCTAACTTGTGGCATGTTCCAACCACAGGTTAATTTGCACATTTTATTTATATTAGAAGAGGTCATCACTGATAGGGTTTTATTTTCAGTGAACTTGTATTTATTTGTCCTGTTTCTTTATTTATCAGGTTGTATTTTTTTCTACTTTGTGATTTTATAACAGTGCTGTTTGCACTGTTATCCCACTGTTTAAGCCAAACAGTTTGAATAAATGTTGAATCTGTTCTTACATTTCAAACTTGTTTCATTTGAGTCATTCCAGTTTTGCAGTACAGGTGTAACTCATTTAATTGGTTGTTATTAATTCAATTTAATTGGTGTAGTTTAGTAGCATTTAGTATTCTTTTAGAGCAGTGTTTTGGGGGCTCCAAAGACTGAATGTGGTGATAGATTTATAGTTAAAAAGGTGGAGTTGAATTGGAATTTTTTTTATCGTCATTTTTATCATTATCGGGATAAATGCCAGAAATTATCGTGATAGATTTTTTCGTCCATACCGCCCATCCCTACTGTCACCCTGTCTTGTCTGCCCTCCATTCATCCATCCATTTCTCATCCCCTGCCCTGAAACCCTCCTTCACCAACACAGCCTTTCAACTACACCCTCCTCCATCCGTGCTCTCCAACAGTAGCAGAAAGAAAAGAGAGGGGGGGATTGTTTCTGTCCTTGCCTCACTGTCTGCTTTTGCCGGGCCCTGAAACACTGAAACAAAGCCGCGGCCTTGGATCATGACGAACTCTGATGTCAAACCAGGTGAGCCTGCCAGTGGCAAGGTCGGTGCAACAAAGTCATCCTGGACAAATGTGCAGCAGAAAAACAAGCTCTGGCAACACAGTCAGCAGGACTGTATTACAGGACTGTCTCAGAAAATTTGAATATTTTCTGTAATGCAATTACGAAAACAAAAATGTCATACATTCTGGATTCATTACAAATCAACTGAAATATTGCAAGCCTTTTATTATTTTAATATTGCTGATCATGGTTTACAGTTTAAGAAAACTCAAATATCCTATCTCAAAAAATTAGAATATTCTGGGAATCTTAATCTTTAACTGTAAGCCATAATCAGAAATATTAAAATAATAAAAGGCTTGCAATATTTCAGTTGATTTGTAATGAATCCAGAATGTATGACATTTTTATTTTTTTTAATTGCATAACAGAAAATAAAGAACTTTATCACAATATTCTAATTTTCTGAGACCGCTTTCGACCAAATTACAGATAATTTCTCACAAACTTTAAGAACATAAATGAAGAGAAATAGAAATACATCTTTAAAAGGTTCGAGGGACCACGTGAGCACAGAGAAACAACAAAGATTCCTTTGAAAACAAATGATAGACAAACTGATTCACACTAGATACAAAAGCATGGAACAAAAGTCTTGCCTTGAAGGAACAAAAAACAAAGCCTCATGCCAATGAAGGCATAACACTCATTATAAAAGAACTGGCTTTTAAAATAACTGGCTAAACATCTGCAGTGATCAGCCTATGGAAAAGAAACAGAAATAAAAAAAAAGCTAAGAAATACTTATTTTGAACAGGAAGTTCCAAACAGAGACAATCTATTACCATCTACATGGGTACCAGTTGGGTCCAGAAGAACTCAATGATTAAAGTGTAGAACTGTCTAAACGGTTTGTTTAGGGTAGTGTTGTCCGATCACGGCATTTTCAAAACATCGGTATCGGCCAAAAAAGTATCGGGACATACCTAGTTATTACTGTTTTTAATATATATTAAATCGTTTTATATATCGTTGCATTTAACGTCACTTCCGGCCGGCGCGAAACTCCATGTTACATGCTTGAATTGTGAAATTTTATACATGTTCGGATCGGATCGGGAGTTAAAAAATCCTGATCGGGACAACCCTAGTTTAGGGTCATGATCAATCTGTACCTGTATCAGCAGCGCGAGTGCTGACAGGAATCAGCAGGAGAGACCACGTTTCTCCAGTGTTAGCGTCGCTCCATTGGCTACCTGTAAAATTCAGAATCCAATTCAAAATTGTATTACTTGCGTATAAAGCCCAAAACGGCTTAGTTCCGCATTATTTGCAAGACCTGATAGTGCCTTATGTTCCTGGCAGAGCTCTCCGCTCTCTGAGTGCAGGTTTACTCGTAGTTCCTAGAGTATCCAAATGTAGATTTGGAGGGCAGGCGTTCTGCTATCAGGAACCGTTACTATGGAACCAACTTCCAATCTGGGTTAAGGAGGCTGACACCACCTCCACCTTTAAAACTAAACTTAAAACTTTTCTGTTTAGCTGCTGCTTCCACATGCCTGCTGTGTGCTGCTGACGTCCCCGACCCCCCAGTCTGGCCTTCGGCAGGAGGTTCCCCCCTTATGAGCCTGGTCCTGGTCCAGGTTTCTTCCCTCCTAAAGGGGAGTTTTTCCTTGCCATTGTTTATGTAATTGTTCGGGGGTCATGTTCTGGGTCTCTGGAAAGCATCTAGAGAGACTCAGTTTTTAAAGCGTGTTACTGGATGTGAGCTGAGAGTACAGCATTATACACCTCAGAATTCCTCTCTACTACTCGGTTGCATCATCCAAAAACACTTGCCAACCTGTTCCAGCTATACATGCCCATACCATGACACGGCCTCCACCATGTTTGACACATGATGCTTTCCATCACAAGCTGTTCCTTTATCTTTCAGGCGATGCCTGATCCGGCTCTCGTGTTCGTAGTGTTTCCAGCGGTCCGAAGCTTTTCATAAATCATGATAGATTTATGATGTTTTTCCAACCGAACAATGCACTGAAATCTCCTTGGACTTCATAAACAGTAAATATCTCAGAACAGAAGCCCTGAAAATAGAGGTACTTGGCTCAAAATGGCTGTAACTCCTAAATTTAATGTGCTTCTGTATAAAAAGGTAAAATCATTACAACTCGGCGTTCTGTACAAACCCAAGCAAGTGTGGCTGATGCAGATAAACAGCGGCTTCTACTTTTGAATTTCTTTGGCTGAGCAGCACATAATCATACACCTAGCCTTGTTCTTAATGCTAAACAGGGATTTTCAAGGGAGTTTCTGAAAAATGTTAGAGGATTAAAGGAAAGGAGGAAAAATTACCCGAGAACAAACTGAGCCGAGCTATCTAAACTGCTCAGTAATTCTTCAGAGATGCTTAAAGCGGCTGATCTTATTAAATGGGCCGGGCTGTAAGTAGTCTATTGGCTACAAAAGATATTCAATTTAACCCGAGGCGGAAGCTAACAAAATAATAAAATCAACCCTATCCTTCCATAGAGCACATTGAGCATCGACACACAAGCAAACTGATTAAACACTTTTGGGAACAATGAGATCTCTTTCCACCAAAAAACCTCCCTCAGACTGAACGCCTAGGGGGGCAATCATTTCTTTTCTCCTGCTCTGCCTCCTCCCATCCTACCACCGTTTCTTTCACCACTCCTTTCTTCTCTCGTCTATCCAGGTGCGTTCGCCCACAGAGCTGCATGCCGACTCCTGTCAGGAAGAAGACCTGGATGTATAAGCTCGAATCTGTCGTGTTCACTCCACCCTGCTTACTCCCCGTATTAAGTGCATTCAGGACCACTTCAGACAAACCAGGACAAGGTGGAGGAAAGCCCTGAAAATTAGCTAGTGTTCCCAGAATGCCTGACCAGAAAATATCCACTAGGTCAGGAGTCGTCAACCCGCGGCTCTAGAGCCGCATGCGGCTCTTTGGCGCCGCCCTAGTGGCTCCCTGGAGCTTTTTCAAAAATATTTGACCTTTTATTTCCTTTTTCCTCTTTTTATTCTTCTTTTTTTCTCTTTCTTTTTTTCCCCTTTTTTAGTGTTTTTTTTCTTTTTTCCTCTTTTCCTTTTTTTCCTTCTTTTTTTATTTTTTGCCCTTTTTTATTGTTGTTTTTTTTCTTTTCCTTTTTTTCTTCTTTTTCTTTTTTTTCTTTTTCTACTTTTTCTTTTCCTTTTTAATCTCGACATTTCGACTTTTTTCTCGAGATTGTACGTCAACATTAATCTCGATATTTCAAATTTTTTCTCGAAGTGTATAATGAAAAAAAATCCCACAGTTCTAACTAATATAGAAACATGCATCATGTGTTTACCTTCATTCTAAAGCTTATACAAGACTTTTCATTTTTTGCAGCACCATATTTGTTTTTTGTATTTTTGGTCCAATATGGCTCTTTCAACATGTGTTGCAGACCCCTGCTCTAGTGTAACTGGAGAAGGAAACTAATTCCAGGTCTGCACAAGCATCCTCTACAGCTTTGCTCTCTTTTTACAGGGCTTTAACTTTCCTTTATTAGGACCCCAATGGGGAAATCCTTTCTCTGCAAAGCATTAGGACTTTGCAGACCAGGCTCATCCCAATACGACTACTGATGAACACAACACTCACTATAAAACAAAAAGAAACGAGTGAACGGTCAGTAAAAAAAACAAGAGCCTTCGATTACATCCTTCCATCCGCCAGCGGAGACGATGCTCCTTCTGTTTTTCTATTCTGCAGGCTGGATGGACACGCAACGGCAACCACATCAGAACGGCCGTGACAACAGAGAGCGAACAGCTTGACAATAGTTGCATCAACCGCGCATGTATTTCCTACTCTGCATGACCGGGCACCGACGTGCCCAGTGTTTCCTGTAGCATCCTCTGCAGAAGAGAGTGCCGGGGATAAATTTAGTCCTGCTATCTAGGTTCGTTTCTGGGCCAACTCCAGATTCTGCTCTGGTGGTGGAGGAAGCGTTAGACACAAGGACAAATAGGCCAGCGTTACATGGGAAAAACTGGAGTAATATTGCCATTTTACCAGCAATATTGCAACATTGTTTGGGGAGTTATTATTCTTTGTACCTTAATCAATTATTTTTAATTCAGTAAAGACTTTTGAGAATGATTTCATATTCTACTCATCAAGCACCTTCTGCACGCTTATTTTACAACGGAGTATTAGGGCCAAACTAAGACAAAAACATTTTTGAAATTACGAGAATAAAGTCATAATATAATGAGAATAGTCGTAAAATTACGAGAATAAAGTCATAATGTTGCAAGAATAAAGTCGTAATAGAATAAAGTGGTAATATTACGAGAATAAAGTGGTAATATTACGAGAATAAAGTCGTAATATTACGAGAATAAAGTCGTAATATTACGAGAATAAAGTCGTAATATTACGAGAATAAAGTCGTAATATTACGAGAATAAAGTTGTCATATTATTTCTTTTTTTTTTTTTTTTTTTTAAAGAAGGTGAGAGAAAAGTTGCACGAAGCAGCATTTGTTTTGAATTTGGATACAGGAAGAAGAAGCGGAAATGATAGGAATTGCGTCATCACGTTCTCCGTGCGTCGCTGGTTTGATCCAGATATCCCAAATGGTTAATTACCATGTAAACGGAATATTCCCAATGTTTCAGTAACCGGAATATTAGCAATAACCTGAATTTAGACTGCATGTAAATGTAGTCTATTTTAAAAGAATTAAACCATTTGAGTAGCTTGAACTACTTGAACCTTTTGGCTACACCCTAGGTTTTAATGCACCGAGCATCGGAGCAGCACTTCCTCCAGCAGAGCAGTCATTAATGCTCCTCTATTCAGGAGCAAGGCTGTTTCTCTGTGGAGGTGGAAGCTCACGGTACAGCTGTAGCCCTTTTTCACAGTCCAGCCTGTCTGGGGTTGTCTAAGCTGAGTGGGAAACGGCTGCAGAGTCTTTCCCACTGCAGATAACAAGCTCTCCATGAGAGAAAAAACATACAGGTGGGCCTGGCAGAGAGGTCTGGAAGGTTCTCATATCAGCAGTACTCGAGTTGTAAAAAAAAAAATCAGGGGGGATAGTGGATTTTATCATCTGGGGACAGATAATTTGTGCTGATTACAAATAATATAATATATTACAAATAATAGCAGTGACCAAAACAGCTGCAGAAATACTGCAGGAATGACATAGCAGCAGTTAAATGCAGCCTTCTGTAAGCTTTAAATATCCACTGGACTTACATCAAATACATCAAAACACAATATGTACTTCCATCAAATTTATTTAGTGTAAACATATCTGCCATATTTCAAGTGAACAATAAGAAATGTGCATTCTTGAAAATGAAATGATTCAGCAGCTTATTCAGTCTGGAATCTGGATAGGATAACTTAAACATATTTATTTTTTTTTAATTAATCGATTCTAAATCGTCACGTGACGCATCGCGATGCATCGACACATCGATGAATTGCACCCACCTCTATCCTTCACAGGATAAGTAAAATGGATCACTGCAAAAACTCAAAATCTTAACAAGAATATTTGTCTTATTTCTAGTTAAAATGTCTCATTTTAGTAAAAAAATCTCATTACACTTAAAACAAGACTCATCACTGGAAAAAACAACAATTTTCACCTGTTTCAAGTAGATTTTCACTTGAAATAAGTAGAAAAATCTGCCAGTGGAACAAGATTTTTTTGCTTGTAATAAGAAGATAAATCTTGTTCCACTGGCAGATTTTTCTACTTATTTCAAGTGAAAATTTACTTGAAACAGGTGAAAATTGTCAAATAAGTTATTTTTCTGGTGATGACTCTAAATGTTGAAATAGCAGTAAAACCACATTCATTGATGAAATGACATAAGGGATGGAAAGGAGGGATGGCAGTTTTACAGGGGGGGGATGATTTGGACCATTTTTATTTCAGGGGGGATGATTTGGACCGTTTTTATTTCAGGGGGGATGCCATCCCCCCCATCCCCCCTCATCCCCCTCAACTCCAGTACTGTATATAAGCTCATAACATGCTGGTGAGCACAAGAAAAAAGCACTGCTCTGAACACACGACACACGAGACAATTCATCATCATACTAACAGACTGAGCGATCACTTACTGCCATTACTTTTTATTAAAGATCAGGTCACGCGGCCTGCAGGTTGCTGACGAACAAGTCTTGTTGGCAATCTTGCTTGTGCTTTCAGAATAGTTCAACCATCCCCTTTAGCTGACAGGCAAATGAGGGACTAAAAACTAGGACATGAGCTTCATTAATTCAGCATGAACAGATCCAGCGCTGCTTCACCTCTGGATTGTAATATCATCTCTGCCTGGAAAAGCTTGCCAAAAAAGTTGAATGCACAATCTTTGTTGCTTAATGCACAGCCAAGAGGATAACATTGGAGTAGAAATAATGAGGAAAGAAGATTATTTATTAATTGTCTTTTTGAAAAAAAAAAAAAAAAAAAAAAAAAAAAATGATGCTGCTCAATAATTAAAGACAGCAAGAGTCTGCAGGCTGTGCATCTACTAGCTTTATTTTATCCTCTTAGCTTTAGTCAACTTTATAATTCTGAGCTGTTTTAAGCGTTAGATTATATTCAATTATTTGGCATCCTTGGAAATTAATTTAATTTGATTTAATTTAATTATAGGGAAAATATGATATTGCTAACCATCTCTATTTTATTTAGGGTTCCTCTTATGTCTGTTTATTTTAATTTTTATTTATTTATTTTATACATTTTATTTTATTTATTATTTTTGTTGTTTTGTGTGTCCTGTATTTTATTTTATTACTTTATTTTTCCTATTAATATTGTCTTCAGTCAGAGTTTGATTGGTAATTGGTACTTACTTTGGGACCTGTTTATCATTATGTATTTTACAGTGTGTGTGTTTTGGGGGTTTGTTATGTTAAGTTTTGTGTCTTTAATAATTTAACTTTTTTTTTGTGTGTTTGTGTGTGGTAAAATATAAAACGGGGTAATCTGTCGAATCCTTTAAAAAATGTTTATTGTGTAATATGCATTACATCGACTACCCAATAAAGAAACATGAAAAAAAAAAGATTATATTCAATGTTCCAAGCGTTTTGGTCGAGGCTCTCCCCGAGTTATGTTTACCTTACAGAGGGTAAAAACATATTGTATTGCTAAAGGTTTCTTTATTACAAATGTGCACATGCCGTACTAACTTGACTTGTCCGAGAACTTTGTCAGCACCTGCAGGGGTCAACGTAAACTGTACCGACCACGGCGGGGGAGTGGGGTCCAACCTGAAAGTGGCTGACACAAAGGGCCAGTTCCAATCCCCCCCCTAGTCCTACTTTTCAGTCCTACCCCTAAATTTTGCGCGTCCCCGTGAGGGTAGTGGTTAGGGGTGGGCGGTACACCGGTGTCATAGTCATCACCGGTGTGAGACTGCGCCACGACATGGATTTTGCAATACCGTCAATACCGTAATAAATCAATTATAAAATAATAAGTCTAAATAAGGCATTAAAAACGTTGGTGATATGCAAGGTTTGCTGCCGTGTTGTGACAGCAAGAGGTGGAAACACAGGCAACCTGTTTCATCACTTAAAAAACACGCACGCCCGTGAATATGAAGAGGCAACCCGGGCCAAAACGAGCGCAAGCGGGACCAGCAGCTGGGTGCTGGGAGCAGCGTGCTGGGACCGCTGCTCCAGCACCAGCGGAGCAGCGGTCCCAAGACTACACAGCTTTCACTGCAGGCATCGTTTACTGCTACACCTTACGACAAGAGTAGTAAGAAATGACAGGGCTTAAAGTATTCCGGCACCGTGCCGGATCTCCGGCGTACAGAGTTTTTTTTCTCGGCGTGCGAGTTTGACTGCTTTAAAAAAAAAAAAAAAAAAAAAAAAAAAAGGTTTGAGAGAAAAAAAAAAGTTTGAGTCAACCGAGTTTGTCTACCAATGGAATGAGAGGAAAGCAGCTCTGGCTCAACCAAACTAACACTAGCCAATCAGAAGCAGAGCTGGGCGGGTCTTTGACGGCAGCGGAGCGCAGAGCGCTGTTTCAACCTGCTGGAATACGAATCACAGACTTCAAGATGGAGAAAAAATTAATGAATGTCGGTTTAAAAGAATCTTTTTGCCCAGAAGAAAAAAAGAGTGACAAAAAAATACCCATAACCATGTTCTTCTCTCGAAAAAACACACCTGTACCGCGGGCTTTAGAAGAAAAAGACGCCACAGCGCGAGTCGGGATGCAACGGCATCAGAAGAGCAGTGAAATACGTGCGAGGCGGTGCTGATCTCCGCAATCTGAAGCTTTGTATAATAATTATATTAAAAAAAAGGGTTGCTACTATGTGAATATCACTTATCACGGGTTCTTTTTGGAACGTAACCCTCTCGAAAAACAAGGGATTACTGTATATGAATACTCATGGCATAAACCTGTCAAGTTTTGGATTTAAAATTAAGGGAAATCTTCCACCACCCGCTGTCCAACCAGCCCAACCGAGGTCCAGTATTAGATTTTAAGACAGGTTTACAAAATATTTAAAATATAATATAATAAAAATAAATATTATACATATATATATATATATATATATATACATATATACATACACATATATATATATATATATATATACATATACATACACATATCTATATATATATATATATATATATATATATATATATATATATATATATATAAGATCTTTTGGTTTTTTGCCAAATAAATATGTTGAGAATGCATAATACTCTCCCATGTCTCTTTTTGATAAGGATACTACCATTTACTTATTATATTATAAAAATATTAACCTTATTCACATAAAGGTACAGGACAGGCTACTCCTCCCAGAACGTACCAAAAAATACCGTGATATTATACCGTCACCGTTCAAAAGATGAAAAATACCGTGATATTAATTTTAGGTCATATCGCCCACCCCTAGTAGTGGTGTCCCAATTCCTCTTTTCATCTAGGGCTAGTGGACATAACGAGGGCTAGTGTGTATGAATCTAGCCCTTCACAGAGAGGGATTTCAGATTCTGACTCGCCGACCGAGGGCAAGAGAAAATTTCCCAGAATTCTTTACGTCATCATTTGCAGACTGAATTAAAAAAAAAAAACATGGCGGACATTTCTTATTTATTAATGAATAAAATCAATATTTTGAGTTAGTTTCTGCATAAAAATGCATTTTGATTACATTTCTAGCGAGAAATATATATTTTACTTTCATAATATTCACTCAGTGAATGTACATAATCACTCGCTTGCTCGTTGTTGCGTTGTATCTTCAGATCTCGCCAGAATAAAGACTGATTTATGGTTCCGGGTTACACCAACGCAGAGCCTACGGCGTAGGTCACATGGCGACGCGCGCCGTACGCCGTACCCTACGCCGTAGACTCTGCGTCGATTTAACGCAGAACCATAAATCAGCTCCGGAGCCGGTGGCTCTTCTCATCTCCGAAAACATCAGATCAAATTTCTTAACAGGCATTATTTGGATAAACTGAGCCCAGGTTGGGGATCTTAACGGTTACTTTTACGCCTGAAAAAATATTAAAACTTAATAAAGTGGCATATTAACAGCGCTACAGCTGAAATTAAAACAGCTTTTAGCTCTGGGCTTCCTGATATGGTGTGACGTATGTGCAAACGTAACTACGCAGTCGCTTACGTACCCGAACGTAAACCATGCAGTGACGTAGCAAGTGGTGTACCAATCCCTAGGGAACATTACAAGGACCTACGCCTTGTGGCTTCATTTTTAGGGCTAGTGGTAGAAAGTAGGGGGGGGATTGGGACTGGCCCTAAGAGACTCGATAAACTGATCAGGAAAGCAAGCTCAGCGTTGGGTGTGGATCTTGACAGCTTAAGAGTCTGTGTCTGACGTCCATCATGGACAGTGTCCATCAGCCCGTCCACGGTGTAGCAGTCAGTTTTAGCCACAATCTCCCCAGCATGAAGAGGTGCTCCATGGAACAACACAGAAAATCCTTCCTCCACACAATTTGGTCTTTGCGTTGGACAGCGATTTGCCAATGAGCAATGTCGTTAGGGCTGGGCGATATGGACCAAAAGTCATATCTCGATATTTTCTAGCTGAATGGTGATACTCGATATATATCGATATTTTTTCTGTGCCATAATTGGGGTTTCCCCCAAAGCATTATAGCATAGCATCTCTGTTAGCATCTCTGTTAGCTTCATGTTTTTCTGAGGGAAACCCTTAAAAAAACAGTCAGTTTTAATACAAAGCCTCGTGCCAAATGTCACACAGGTTCCTTTATTAACAGAGGTCTGCACAATATCAACATGTATAAAACAAATGAAATAAAAATAAACTGCCTGCATATATAGAATAAAAATGCTTCTTGAATAAAATAAAACAAATATCCCTTTCCTGCATAACAATTAAATTAAAATACATTTAGCAATTAATACAATGTAGACAGTAACAGGCAGACTTTTCCACTGAGGTTGACAGTTGTGCAAATAACAAAACATTTGTGCAAATCTCAAATAAAACATTCAAGTCAATTTGTCACAAAATAAGCTATATCAAAATCATAAAAAAAAAAACATTTTAAATCGATATAAACGATATTGTCTCGTACCATATGACATTTGAAAATATATCGATATATATTAAAATCTCGATATATCGCCCAGCCCTAAATGTCGTCCTGCAAGACTTCTTTTTATGAGCGTAAATCTGCCATAATCTCGTCCTGCAAGACTTCTCTTCAAAAGAAAGAAGAAGATCTCGACTTGGAAGATGGTCGGAAACAGCTTCAGTTTTGGAGCAATTACTGCGACCGCTGCCACCGCTGTTGCGGAACAGTCAACAGAAGATGAAGGAAGCTGATGATGATCAATCAAATAGTTACATGATCTGGTCATACGACCGACTACGTCACATCCGGTGATGTTGGAGATGTCCAAATGTGTAAAAAGTGCTTCCATCACACCTTTGGACTACCCTGGACACATCTGAAAGCCCCCCTCCCATTTTACTTTTTTTTTTCAAAATTGTAGCCGTTTCTGTTTCAGGGTTTTCTTTGTGATATTTAGGTTTTTGCGTAATCCGAGTTGTTACGCAAACTAATCAGACATCAGACTCTATAACAATCTGCAACACCAGGCTGCTACACTGCAAAAGTCTTAACAAGAATATTTGTCTTATTTCTAGTTAAAATGTCTCATTTTTAGTCAAGAAATCTCATTACACTTAAAACAAGACTCATCACTGGAGAAAAACAACAATTTTCACCTGTTTCAAGTAGATTTTCACTTGAAATAAGTAGAAAAATCTGCCAGTGGAACAAGATTTTTTGGCTTGTAATGAGAAGATAAATCAGATTTTTCTACTTATTTCAAGTGAAAATTTACTTGAAACAGGTGAAAATTGTCAAATCACAAGTTATTTTTCTGGTAATGACTCTTGTTTTAAGTGTAATGAGATTTTTTGACTAAAAATGAGACATTTTAACTAGAAATAAGACAAATATTCCTGGTAAGATTTTGAGTTTTTGCAGTGTACTATCGGTGCATTTTCTTTCTGCTATTAATACGTGCAACATTTTTACAATAAATCACTTACCGTTTCTATTGGGATTTATTTTTTTCTTAATTGCATTTTAGTCATGTAA
Source organism: Cololabis saira (assembly GCF_033807715.1). Taxonomy (NCBI): domain Eukaryota; kingdom Metazoa; phylum Chordata; class Actinopteri; order Beloniformes; family Belonidae; genus Cololabis; species Cololabis saira. Next base: position 4,167,884 of record NC_084601.1, read on the forward strand.
TGTGCAGTCGTAACATAAGATATTTCTCTCGGGATCAATAAAGTATTCTGCTTAATCTGTAAACACAGTGAAAGAAATCCCCATTAACGGCATCAGGGTGTGCTTTCTGAAAGAAGGAAAACTAGATTCATCAGATTCATCCACATCAGCGAGTAATGAGGAATCTGGGCCGATTTCAGGCAGTATCAACGAACAAAAAGCAGCTGATTCCCCCGCTGAAGTGATTGCCATGAAGAGGACTTGCAGTCAAATGGTCTAATCTGTGTTTTGAGGCTTTCGTTGTGCACAGACGGCTCTCCCAGAACTGATGCTGTTTCATTTCTTCAAAAGAAGGAGCTCATCTTCACACGCCCCGGGTCACAGGTGCTCTGGGTCCAATCTCAAGCTTTCTATTTCACATTTGCAGCACCGCACAGATTCACAGACTTCTCTGCTATGCCTGCCATTTGTCCCCGAGGAGCTCCAGCCCGGACAATAGTTAATCTGAGGCCTGGGCGGAAAATACCAGCAAGGGAAGTTCTTCAAGAGCAACTAAGGAAAGGACTTTTGCAAGGAGCCAAGCGCCAGACGGGGTCTGGTCTGCTCAGTTGGAAGTCCATGTATTTAACACATTAAGACAATACTTGTCTTATCATGGCACAAGTATTGTGCCATGATTGATTCAACAATACAAGCATCTATTTGAATGTACACAAACTAGGGCTGGGCGATATATCGAGATTTTAATATATATCGATATATTTTCAAACGCAACACTTCCCCCTCCTTCCAGAGTCGTAGTCCAGACCAAAGCTGGGCGGGGCGTGGAGCGCAGAGCTCAGCAGAAGCTGGTATCATGGCCGAAGCAGCGGAAAAACACAAGAAAAAACACAAGAAAAGTTTTATCGGAGGAGGAGAAAAAAGAAAGCGGGAGAGTAACAAGCTAAATGCCCGGACAAGAATAAACATTGGCCCGGCGTTCACTCGCTACAAGCCCTTGTAGCCGTCGTCTTGGACAAGAGATGGTTGAAGGATGTAAAGAAGTGCATCACCTTCAGGTAGGCACTTTTCTCAACACCTATAGTACGTTAACATGCAGCAGTTCAATCGGGTTTCTCATTGTATAAGACATTGTTTGGACTTTTAAACTGCATGTAAACACCTGAACCCGATCTATTTCGGACATTTAGTAATCGGGTTGCAGCACCTAGATAACCCGTTCGCAGTCGGAACGTTAACGCCATGTATACGGGGGGTCGGATATTGCAGTCTGTGCATGCTGGAGAATTTCCTCTGGGAAAACAAATCCACGCGACGGGGACAGGAGTTTTCCGGCAGTACGCGCTGGTGCTCGTGGGAAATGTAGTGTTCTTTCTGGTAAAGCACTACCGCTTTTGTCCAAAGGAGCCGCCGAACTCAACAAAAGCTGGAAGTTACATTATGCTGCTTTAAACATCATTACACAAGCAGTGACAAGTTGTCTTGCTTTACCAGAGTCAAGTTTTGCTCAGAAGTTTTGGTTAATGTTTGGCAACAGCATGGCAGCACAGTAAAGGAAGGGTTGCAGGTTTAGTCAAAAAGGTACAAAAAGTGAGACTGTTATTAGAAAAGGACAGGGGACAAGGGTAAATCACTGGATTGGACATGTGAAATCAGTCACCATTAGCAGAAAGTTCAGGGCTCGTGCATTTTTTGAATAAATGTGTGCGTTTGCACAATGTCTTTCACCATTAGGTTAAAACAGAAATTGCATTTATTATTTCACTAATAATGCCAGAAGTAAAAGAGTTTGATGAGAAGTTGGTGCATATGAACACAGATGGCCCTCTAGTCAGCCCTTATACTGAGCCATATGTCTGAAAGGATTGCCAAATGCGCCACCGCGGTCTAAAAAAAATAAAAACAGCAGGTAGAAATCCTTTTTTAAAGCAGAGTACATAAATACTGATAACGTTTGATAATGCCAGTCGGCACGACAAAGAGCACTCACAAACAAGAACTTCATACAGTCAGAGTGGAAATATGAAGACACTGGTTATTAAGGAAAACACTCATCTGTATCTATTGTGGTTTTTTGTTTTGTTTTTTTGTCAGAAATCAGAGTATAGTTCGGTGTTGGATGAGACTTGTCCCAATCCCCCCCTAGTCCTACTTTTCAGTCCTGCCCCTAAATTTTGCGTGTTCCCGTGAGGGTAGTGGTGTCCTAATTCCTCTTTCCACCTAGTGGTAGTGGGGATAACTAGTGTAGTAACTATGAATCTGTCCCTACGGATCGAGGGATTTCCGATGCTCACTAGTTTGATCTAGGGACAGAAAAATTTCCCAGAATGCTTTTCGTCGTCATTTGCAGACTGAATCAAAAAAAACAACATGGCGGACATTTCTTATTTTTTAGTGAATAATATTAATATTTTGAGTTAGTTTCTGCATAAAAATGCGTTTTGATTACATTTCTAGCGAGAAATATAATAATAATAATCACTCATTTGCCCGTTGTTGCAAGTCTTTTCCAAACCTCGCCAGAATAAAGGCTGATTTATGGTTCCACGTTACACCAACGCAGAGCCTACAGTTTAGGTTTAGGACGCACACAGTACACCGTACCCTACGCCGTAGGCTCTGTGTCGATTTAACGTGGAACCATAAATCAGCTCCGGAGCCGGCAGGCAGGCAGAAATCTAGAAATTTTCAGAGCAAATTTCTTAACAGGCGTAGCTACAACTGTTAGATTTCATCTATTAAACCAACATTTATCTTCCTAAATGATTTATTTCAGCCAGCTGTAATTCTCCACAGAGCTGCAGGTTTCTCCCCGGGACGACGGCGCAGGTTGACCCGTGAGCTGCTGCTTCTCCGAGCCGGCGGCTCTTCTCCCAAAACATCGGATCAAATTTCTTAACAGGTTTATTTGGATAAACTGAGCCCAGGTTGGGGATCTTAACGGTTACTTTTACGCCTGAAAGAATATTAAAACTTAATAAAGTGGCATATTAACAGTGCTACAGCTGAAGTTAAAACAGCTTTTAGCTCTCAGCTTCCTGATTTTAGGGGTGGTGCTGAAAGTAGGGGTAGTGGGAGTATTGGGACAGACCTGGGAAGATTTCAAGCGCCCTAAAATCTGTGGCTTCTTTTTTAGGGGTAGTGGTAGAAAGTAGGGCTAGTGGAAGAAAGTAGGGGGTGTATTGGGATTGGGCCTAAATGATATAATTAGGTGGATCTGTGTATAATGGAAAAGCAAAAAAGGTTACGGAGCAGAACTGGCTCTGAACTGGCTCTTAGACCAGCACAGATTTCCAGTTGGTCCAAAAGGGGAATCACCCCAGGACCTAATCCATAAAAAAGGAAATTCAAGCTTGGTTGCAGAGAATCAAACCTGTGTCACCGTTGAGCCATCTCCAACGGAAAATTAAACCCCCAAGCCCTAATCACAAAAAAGAAAACTGTCATGAAACTGTTTGCATTGCCGTTAACTGGACACCATAGTCTGGTTGAAAACTTGAGATGATAGAGAGTTAATTATTCTAATAATGTTGCTTCAGATATCTGGAGCATTAACTACTTTGAGATAAAAGTCATGATACCTTGTTTGTGCAAAACATGGGAGAAAAAAAATTAAGTGTGTGTGTGTATATACACAACTTAGAGATGCTGCTTGTCCCACTAATTGTTCTGGGTTTTAAAAAAGCAGAGGTGCCACGTCTCCTGTGAGCAGCTTCTCTTTTCAAAGCTTTAGTTACTTTTAGCAGCAAAGGCTCTCAAAGTCAGCAGGAAGCAGCACAACATCTTTCCTACGGTGTTCTCTGATATCAAAGTGTTTCATGAAACTGTGTAGATTGTGTAAGGCATCTATGAAACTGCTGACACTTAAATCACTTTCCTTTTTTCTTTCTCTGGGAATCAATGTTCAACAGCGAGTGAATACCAATTAATGTTTTTATGTCTTGCAATAATGTTTCTGTAAGTGCAGCAAGTTTTTGCAGGATTAAACCCAAATGATCCTCATGATGAGCTGCTCACAAAATTGTATAGTTTTTTACATGTTAAACATAATGCACCCTAATTAAAAACAAAACAACAAACTACCAGGCAACAAGGATGAAAAGAAAGAGAGAAAAATGATGGAATAGCTGTGCTTTAAACAGTTTTGGTGAAAAATTTAAGCACTCGTTAAATGCTGATTAAATTCGACTGCAAAATGCCTCCAATTCAATTAGGTGACGATGTTTAATTTCGACAGGTTCATTTCCATTTCTGCAAACACTCCAGCACGTATAATTACTAAAATAACAAGAGATGCAGACGTCTGCAATGAACTGTAGCACGTCAAGGCTTGTAGCACCCTATAATGTAATAATTTCCTATAATGTAATAATTTCCTATAATGTTATAATTTCCTATAATGTTATAATTTCCTATAATGTTATAATTTCCTATAATGTAATCATTTCCTGAAAATGTAATAACGCCTTAAAATGTAATAAAATTTGCACTTAACTCATTCGAAAATGTAATAAAATCCAATAATGTTATACCTTCACCAATAATGTAATAAAATATCCTGACTGATAATAACATTTTTACCGTTAATGTAATACCTTATTACATTATTGGGAATTTATTACACTTTTTTACTTTTTTTCCCCAAAACTGATAAAGTAATACTTGACAAATAATGTAATATATATATGTTCATTTTCAGTCCAGAGTTCTACATTTTGTGTTTTAATTATCTAAGAATGCTATATACGCTGGATTTTAAACACCAGAATGACTATTGGGTTAAATTGTAGACTTTGAATACCATTTAATAAATTCCCAATAACGTAATAAGGTATTACATTATCTGTAAAAATGTTATTACAATATCAGTCAGGATATTTTATTACATTATTGGTGAAGTTATTACATTATTACACTTTCGATTGAGTTAAGTGCAAATTTTATTACATTTTCAGGCGTTATTACATTATAGGAAATTATTACATTATAGGAAATTATTACATTATAGGGTGAAATTATTACATTATAGGAAATTATTACATTATAGGTTGCTACAAGGCTCTCATGAGTGGAGCCGGCTGAGTCTGACCGAGTGCTCGGACGTCATTGTCCAAGATTCCACGGAGGAGCAGACGATTCAGAACTTCACAACGACAGGAGCAACTTGATAAAGTTACAGTTACAACTTGATAAAGAGAAACGACACTCCTTTTGTTGCCCAAGGGAGACAAGCTCCTATGGGAAAAGCAAATGTGGAATTCTTTTGGTGGATCACATGACCTGTATGCATATTTTCTATTAGCAATTTATGAAACTTCAAGACTAATGGAAATTCACCTTACGTGTTTAAGGCCTTAGTAAGCAGTTTTCCTATAGCTCTTGACCTTAAGATTTTCTTAAACACTGCCCCATGGTGTGTGTGTGTGTGTTCACAGACAACGTATACTACAGGAGCAGATGGTGCCAGTAACACAATCCCGGCCACCGTTGCCTCCGCCGAGACGTGACCTTCCCAACTGTTGCATCTACACCACCTTGATCAAGGTTGTTCACAAACTGTTTCCATGACCACATTATTTCCCTTTTTTCATCACGGGCGGTTATGGAAGGTTATTTTACACTGGCAGATGGCTATTCCGTCTCCTCTTAGGAATTTTAACATTAGTTTTACACCCATCATACCAAAAAAAGAGGAGATGATGCCATCTAAGGCGTCTTGTGATGGGCTGAACATCTGCAACCCTTCTGTGAGTGGGAGTTGTTGGTCACAATAAACCACAGCTCGACACAACCCTGTTTCACTCACCACAGAAACAACATGACCCAGTACTTATTCTTCCATCTCTGTGGCATCAGCCTTATGTTTTCCCCTCACACCGACCACACTGGTTCAAAGACTACTGCACCTCACTTGTAAGCGGTCTGCCAACTTGTTCAGAACTCGGCAACACGGCTCATTACCAGAATCCACCTCACACCACACATCACTTTCAGGGATATCCATAATCCCACCTAGGGGTGGGTAAAAATATCGAAAAATCGATGCATCGCAATTATCCCCGCCCTAATTCAATATGGATTAAGCAATGCCTCTGAATGGATTCACCTCCTGGCCAGTGGGGGGCGCTGTGCGCAACATTTTCTTATGATTCGCATTTTGTGTGGCTGCATGCGGCCAAACAATAAAATGGCGACAATGGCAAGTGGAAAATCTTTCAGATCAAACGTGTCGACTCATTTTGAGCTCCCATTTAAAGAAGGAACACGAGAAACAAAAGTAGGATGGTGTGTGAAGCCCATTTCACAGAGAGGGCACAAAGCGCAGACCGCCGCCGGCCATCCCCTTAATTTATGTGCTACCGGCGCAAGAGTGGACCGATCTGCCGCCGAGCTGGGCGGTGCGCGAGAGGGCGCCTGCCGCGGCGTTTGGGCCACGTCTGCCTGCCCGAATTGAACATTTTTTAATTTCACCGTGCACAAGTGAGCCATTATGGCGCTGCTACCGTATTTTTGCGACCATTAGGTGCATATAAACGGCTTTTTGTTTTTTTTAAATGTTCCCCGCGCCCAATGACGCAATGCGCCCATTGTATTATTGTAAAGGCTGATTTATGGTTCCGCGTTACATTGACGCAGGGCCTACGGCGTAGGTTACGCGGCGACTCGCACTGTACGGTAGGCTCTGCATCGATTTAACGCGGAACCACACGGACGTTTTGAGGCCACCATGAGAAGTTAAAGGGGGAAGGGGGCGCGTGAATTACCCGTCATTGCCCGGCAGCGGCTCCGTGGCGGGACACCTGGAGCGGACGGGGAGACTCGGGCTCGCTACCGAGAAGGAGACGCGGATGCGCCGCAGAGGCGGGCCCGAAGGCCGGAGGAACCACCAGACCGAGCGGCGGGGACACCAGAGCAGCACGATCAGGCTCGTGCCCGTCTCAGCGCTGATCATTTCTCCCGGTCTCAGCTGATCACTTCTCCCGATCTCAGCTGATCACTTCTCCCGGTCTAAGCGCAATCAGCCTCGGATGAAGCCCGACACGCTGAGTCCTGACAACTGATTAATGTAATAACTTAAATAAAGTACAATCAAACCAAGTTTTGCTCCAGCTCTATTTTTAAATACGCACACTTGTATGCTTGTGTGTTGTGCGGCGCGCGTGTGTGTTGTTGTAAGGCGGCGCTCCGTGTGTGTAGACGGCGCCTTTTCGGTCGGTTCGCCGTGTGTGTGTTTTAAATGCAGAAACCACACACAAAACTGAGGGTGCGCCTTTCCACACGGCGCGCTGAATGGTCGCGAAAATACGGTACGTTTAATTGCTCAGTTCATTTCTATGTGAAGTAACATGCCACGTGTTATAGGCATGAAAATAAAAATTAAAAATTGCCAACAGGTATTTGTGTATTTCTACATCTTACTGAATCGATATCGAAGCATTTAAATCAATATCAAATCAATATCTAATCGAAACCTAAAGAATCGAATCATGAGGTTCTTAACAATCCCCAGCCCTCCATACCTTGCAGATCTCCTCCACATCTCCATGCCAACCAGCACCTCCACATCGTCCTCATCTATCCGCCTCGGTGTCCTCTCTGCTCCTCACCAGAGGCCACAGCATTCACTATTTATTATCTAGTATCGCTCAATATTTGTTATTATCTTTCCTGTGCATTCTGCTTTTATCTGCACGGTGACTTTGAGTGTCACGAAAAACATCCAGAAATAAAATCTATTATCATTTGATTATAACAACTCTTGCTGCCGTCAGGTCAGGAACAGAGCTGTAAAACCGGCTTAGAAAAACACAGTTTTAGGAGATTACTTATGCTTCCAACAATGACAAGTCAAGAAACGCAGGCAAACGTCATCATGCCGGAATCGGATCAGGAGTATGAAGGTCATAAACCAGAGGAACCATGAAACAACCAAGATCATGTGCTGACATTTAAGCAAACTAGAGATGCACCGATCAGGATTTTGAGCGCCGATCACCGATCTCGAAAACCAGTATCGGCCGATCCCGATTTTGCTGATCACCGATCTCAGCGAGAAATCCATAAAATCCTCAATATCGTTGTCTCATGTACACGACACTGACATTGTATTATAAAAGGTATAAAAATAAGGAGATGAGGAAGTATGATGAATTGACTGTTTTATTGTAGGCTGAGGCAATGTGCAATATTTCACTCTTTAGAGACAACTTGGACTCAGCTTACATAGTTAGTGTAACTTATTAGCTTAGTAGTGGCATTAAATGTGTGTACAACACAACATGTGCAGTACACTAACACAGACAACAGTAAACATTTCACTCTCTTAAAGTTGAAACCTAATTTTTCCTGTAGAAAAAGGACTTAAATCTTTAAATAAAATTATATCCACAACACGCAACATAATCAAACATTTCACTCTGTCTAGAAGCTCTTTCTTAGACACAATTTGGAGTGTAGCTACAAGCAAAAAATAAAAATAAATATGTCATAAAAAAATACATGTGCAACTGCAATTTTTTTCTCTAGAGACTCTCTCTTGGACATACAACTTTAAGCTTATACTGTAGCTTTCCTTTCAAAAAATAAACTCAAATTGCAAAATAAACAGGCTATAGCCAAAATATATAATAAAAGGCAGTGTGTCTGCATGTAAGAGATAGACAATAGTGTGCAAAAAAAATGTTCACAGCATTAGCAGTAATCAAACAAACCAAATAATATTGATGCATATCTGTTTCAGGTGAGGTAGTTTCTGTGCCCTGCACAGTAAATAGCAGAGCAGAAAAAACACAATGTAAATATAAAAAGATAAACTGCTGCTGACATCCTGACCCAACATGAACATTCACAACCCCTTTAGTCTGGGCAGAACCCGGACAATCAAAGCTAAGTGATGCTCAGAAACAAAGTCTCAATAAACAAAACTTAAACACACCGTATTTAGTTTGCACAGAAATATAACATCCCCTCATGTATTTCTTTTAAGCATTAGCGGGTCAAACCAATAATGATTCTTCTCAGGGCGCCACCAGGGCCAGTTTTACCTCTGAGCTAAGTATTAAATCAGTGAAACACTTCAGATAAGTCCAGAAAAACAGAAAAGCACACCACTTTGAGATAATCCCTGACTAATTAAAATTTGATACAAATACGAACGCCGGTTGTGAGTAGGTAGTTTGTTAGTACGCTGCAAAAACAGCCCCTCTAATGTTCGATGAATCTAGTCAGAACTGTCTTATTTCTCTCTTTGCCAGCGGCATGAGAAAAACTTTCTTGAGAGGAATTCTCTAAACTAGTAAAAAGTCTTGTAAGTCAGCCGGGGGAAAAGGTGAACCCTTACAGATCTGTGATGAGTTGATTTATACTTTCTTGAGGAAAATTACATTTTTTAATGTTTTTTTTTCTTTTTATAACCAAGTTAGATTAAATTAGGCATGATGGGAGATAGTGTTGCACTGTAGGTGTGGTTGAAATCTGCAAAGATCCCCCTGAGAGCATTGGAGTTCTCTGTCGCCTGGCAACAACGATGCTGATGACATGGAGCATCGGGAGGGAGCACAGGTGAACTAAATAAACTTTAAAAATCACACTTCTGTTGGTCTGTCTGAAGTCTTTTGTCCGCCTGCATCAGCCCAAGCCAACGTCTTGAAAAGCATGATATTTTTCCCATGAGTGTTACAAGCTCACGGCTCTCTGGCCACCATGACATTTAGACAGAATGGCAGCAACTTGAGCAGCAACGTTATAGACTTACATTCTATAATTATAGGACTCAATATCTTTAAAAGTATAAATGACTGCGTTTACATGCAGTCAATAACCCTTTTAAAATTATGCATGTGTGCATTTGCAAAATGGAATTGAGATACTAAGCATACTTTATGTGGTTAAATCTGAGCTAACTGAAATAAAACATGCATATTGTCTCTCTGCAAACAGCCTCTTGAGTATTTGCAAATCTTCAGAGACATTACTTATTTTTAAAGTCAACACTGTAGAGAAAAAAAACATTGCACCAGATCTACATTTTGTATTCTGTGATCTCAAACACATTAAATCATCAACAACCCTCCATTCTGCTGGTAACATCACATTGACTGCGTTTCCATTAGGGCTGAACGATATACCGTTATCGTATCTATATCGAGATATGAACATTCAAGACATTAATAACGGAAAAGCAACGATATAAACGATATATTTCCGCTCGCCCTGCTTGTACAGCGCGAGCAGTCTCCATAAACATTACTTTTAAGATTGCCCTTGAACGCACCACTACGGCCAGCCAACTACAAAGCTTATTTCATGCTTGCTGTTGATCGACAGCTGAAGCCAACCAATGACAAACATAGGAGGGAGGGAGGGAGGGAGACTGAGAGACGCACACAGCCACACACAGGAGAGCGGAGAAGAGCGGAGAAATCCAAACGGAAGAAAAGAGACGAGTGCGGAGGATAATGTGGCCGGTGGCAGTGCAGAATCTAATTTTGTGCCAAAACATAAATCATCCTCCATTATTTGGAGGTATTTTGGATTTAGAAAGGATGATGTCGACGACCAGAGCGAGGTGTTGTGCAAGTCGTGCTTGGTGAAAATTGCGACGTGTCCATCCGTTTATAAAAACGAGAAATAAACCAAAATAATCCGTTCCCCATCTTTTGTTTTGACAATAAAAAATTAATTGATGTGTTTGAAAATCGAAATTGGGAATTAAAACAGCGAGTGGAAAACTCTTTTGTCTATTTCCTATTCGTTGGAGGATACTGAAAAACAAGGATTGGACAAATGGGGGGATTGCACATGCGCAGTAATAAATTAAGAAAGTTGTTTCTGGTTCTTTTGTTGATCAGATTGAAAGTTAACATTTTTAGATATTTAATTGTTGAAACAGAAAATAAATCAAATATGAAACCTGGGAGTGAAAAATGAGTTTAATCTGTAATCTGTCTTCACTCCGTCATGAAACTGCATTGATGTTGTGACAGTCCGTTCAGCTGCAGCGTCCAATCAATAACATGTACTGAACTCTAACTCTAACTACATTGGTTATTTATCCTTAAAGCGGAGCTACAGTAAAATATTTTGATTATTATTTATTATTGAGTGACTTTATGTTAATGTTGATGACTGGCAGTGAGTTCTAATCAATAAAACTGCACTCTTTTGATTTCTGATGTTTTTATTTTTCTGAAAAATGCTTGGTTTTCACCGAACCGAAGTCATATCGTATCGTATCGATATCGAGATATCTGGCATGAATATCGAGATATGAAATTTTGTCCATATCGTTCAGCCCTAGTTTCCATGCATCAATAACCCTTTTAAAACCCGAATATTGGCAATAACCTGAATTTGCACGGCCATGTAAACACCAATAACCTCTTTGAATAACCAGAATTTGCTCATATTCTGGTTTTTAAAAACCCCAATATGAGCCCTGGGTTACTCCTTTTAAAACCTGAATATTGGGTCATGTAAACGCCAAACGGAATATCCCCATCAAACGGAACAGGAATTTGTTTTCTGCACATGCTCTGTTCACAAGGAATCCTGGTCTTTTGAGTCCAGGAAGTTCTTCTAAACACAGAGAAACACAAGACCAGGAGGAGACTAATCACTTCATAAATGTAATGAAGGATATGAACATTTCTGCATTTGTAGACGGTAGAAAGTACCGGGATAGAAGATTTACAAGAAGGAGAGAGAAAAGTTACGTGAAGCAGCATTTGTTTTGAACTTGGATACAGGAAGAAGAAGCAGAAATGACGGGAATTGTGTCATGATGTTCTCCGTGTGTCGCTGGTTTGATCCAGATATCCTGAATGATTAATTACCATGGAAACGGAATATTCCCAATGTTTCAGTAACCGGAATATTAGCAATAACCCCAATTTTGACTGCATGGAAACATAGTCAATGTTATTGAACGATAAATGCTGTTTCCAGATTAGAACTCAGACCAGATTTATTGACATATCAACTCATTTCATTTAGTCTTTCCATCTTTTCATATGACAGAATCTTTGATACCATTTTGTCTGATGTTTTTCCTCCATCGTTTTTCAGATTAAGTGACTTGGCACTCGTATGTTTCAAAGGAAATGATGGGACTGACTCCCACGGTGGATCCCCTGCATCTGCGAGCCACATGTATTTGCGGGCGACTGTTCAACGTGGCGAGTGCACAGATGTCGTCGAGTTAAAGCCATTGTGTGTCCAGCATTCCCAATCTCTCCTCACCTGGATAACGGAGCAGCCAGGTGCACCACGCTGCATGTTTCACATTCAGCCATTAAAATTCCAGGCAACACGACTAATTAACCCCTCGTTAATTACACACTCCACTAACATTTCTTAAACTACATTTACACACAAGCTGTTTAAGCAAACACAAATATGTTCCTGATAAAAACAGCTGAACAGATGCTTGATAAGAATAGAAATCTCCGCATAACTTAGCAAACAAACCCATCATGACAGTAACACCATCCACTTTTCCTTGGGTGGATCAGTAATACGGCTCTTCAGTAAGTTATGTCCTAATAATAATTTTCAAAAAATATTTCTTAATTTGTCCTTTGATATTTCTTGTAACCCATAAAAAACAAAACACCAAATTAGGTTTGCCTAGACATTGTAGATTTGTGATTAACGGTATCTAAATGGGTGCTATTTTAATGTACAGGACTGTCTCAGAAAATTAGAATATTGTGATTTTCTGTAATGCAATTACAAAAAACTAAAATGTCATACATTCTGGATTCATTACAAATCAACTGAAATATTGCAGGTCTTTTATTATCTTAATATTGCTGATCATGGCTTACAGCTTAAGAAAACTCAAATATCCTATCTCAAAAAATTAGAATATTCTGGGAATCTTAACCTTAAACTGTAAACCATAATCAGCAATATTAAAATAATAAAAGGCTTGCAATATTTCAGTTGATTTGTAATGAATCCAGAATGTATGACATTTTTGTTTTTTTAAATTGCATTACAGAAAATAAAGAACTGTATCACAATATTCTAATTTTCTGAGACTGTCCTGTACAATAATGTTGTTATAATAAGGCATCGTAATAACTGCATTAGAGTGATTGCATCAATAGTCAAAGACTTTTTTTTTTTTTTATGATGTTACATTTCAAAAATAACTAGCCATTTCTCAGCTCCACGCTGTCGTAAAAATCAACCTTTAAAAGTTCAATCAACCCATCTCTGGTCACCTGTCACTGTACAAGTATCTTCACCTGCATTTCCATCGAATTGCAAAGGAATTTCAAATATCTTTTGAACTATTGCTTCACAGAAAGAAAGAAAAGTTCAGCAGGCTCTTTTTCACTACCTGGTTTGAAGCAAATAAACTAGACAGAGTGTCGTCAGACGGTGGCTTTAAAAGCTATTGTGAAAGAGTATTATAAATAAAAAAAGGGGGGCAAATTAAACTTTAGGAAGACATACAGGACTGTCTCAGAAAATTAGAATATTGTGATAAAGTCCTTTATTTTCTGTAATGCAAAAATGTCATACATTCTGGATTCATTACAAATCAACTGAAATATTGCAAGCCTTTTATTATTTTAATATTGCTGATTATGGTTTACAGTTTAAGATTAAGATTCCCAGAATATTCTAATTTTTTGAGATAGGATATTTGAGTTTTCTTACTCATGATCAGCAATATTAAAATAATAAAAGGCTTGCAATATTTTTGTTGATTTGTAATGAATCCAGAATGTATGACATTTTTGTTTTTGTAATTGCATTACAGAAAATCACAATATTCTAATTTTCTGAGACAGTCCTGTACAAGAGAAAAGTGAGGAGGGGGTTTTCAGATATCCATTTGAATGAGATAGATTATCGAGATGCGAGTATTGATATGTTTAATCGCTGGAGGCAGAAACAGCTCATCGTTTAAGTGGTCAGTCATGTGAGTAACATGCTCACCATCACAACTGATTTGCAGCAGGCAGTTTCCATCTGTTCTGCTGCACACCAGCTTATTGGAAAAAGCTTATTTCCTCACTTCACTACCAGAGAAAAGGGATATCCAAAATCTGCTTCCAAGGTAAAAAATCCCTCCCAGTTCCAATTATATACGACATACATTACAGCTTCCAGGCTTATTCAAATGCTCCTCAACTATATCAATAAGCTGAACAGAGGTTTGTGTGTAAATGGTTATTTCAGAGCAAATGTTCCCCGTCTGAGCTTGAGAAAACTGAATATTAATTTGAAAAAAAGGTGAAGGAACAGAAACTGCAATTTTAAGTTAGAATTCCTTCAGTCAAAAAAAAGATGAAGCCACCAATCTCATAAAACACATAACTAGAATCGGCACAGGCAAGAAAACAGACAAAACCACTCAAGCAAGCTTCTACGAGATCAGTAGAGTTTATGGTGTTTACATATCGCAGAAAACACGCTGCAGATCGCTGCCCATGAATCCAATCATGATCCAACAAACTGCCTTCTCGTTTAAGGTGATCGTTAGACGGCACTCCAGCATTCACACCATGACAGCAGCATGTGTGCTGGAGAACGACCCCCGCCTCCCCTGAACATCCCGCAAATCTCTCACCGCCAGTGGCAGAAAGCCATGATCTAACCTCAATACTAAAAACAAAACGGGTGTGTTGGTTAACTATACTTAACTGCAGGTTCAGGTGTTGTGCATTCAGAAATACACAACACCGGATCCTGCAGCGCGGGAGTGAGAGGGGCAGGGTAACGGCCCGGTCAGGCGGGGGAGAGGTTTGTCCGTCAAGACTCCTCTCCCCGACCCTGCTGGCCTGTGGTCCCTACCCCCGGTCATCCCGTTGCTGCTTCCACCTGCCTGCGGTCCCTACCCCCGGTCATCCCGCTGCTGCTTCCACCTGCCTGCTGTACCTCTGACGTCCCTGACCCCCAAGTCTGGCCCTCGGCAGGATGCCCCCCCCCTTATGAGCCTGGTCCTGGTCCAGGTTTCTTCCTCCTAAAGGGGAGTTTTTCTTGCCACTGTTTGGCTTAAGGTTTTTCTCCCACTAGGGGAGTTTTTACCTGACATTGTTTATGTAATAACTGCTCGGGGGTTTATGTTCTGGTCTCTGGAAAGCATCTGTATGGTGTAAGGATGGGAATCGAGAACCGGTTCTTGTTGAGAAGCGGTTCCCAGTGTTTCAATTCCTTGGAATGGTTTGCCTTTTTCGCAAACAATTCCCTAATCGATTCCAGTGGGCGCGAATTACGTCACCACGCACGTGCGCATTCGCGCCCAGCAGGAAAACTTGAGGACAAAGCGGCATAAACGCTCTAAAGTTTGGTTACATTTTACCAAAAAGGATGACAACAGAGCGACAATTCTTGCAATGTGGACATTTCAACAAAGGGGGGAAACTGTCAGGACTCGGCCGGCTGATGCGCTGAGAGCGCGGAGTCAGCCGGCGTGTGGTAAGGCCGATTTATGGTTCCATGTTACACCAACGCAGAGCCTACGGCATAGGGTACGCGGCGACACGCACCTTACGGCTTACCCTACGGTGTAGGTTCTGCGTCGATTTAACGCGGAACCATAATTCATGCTTTAGAAGAGCTGCGTGCTCGGCCACGCAGACGTGCCGGGTGCTCCTGACACAGCTGCAGCTCTTCAGCTCATCTATGGAGAAGTTAAAGAGCATCTACCGCTAGCTTCTCCTTTCACCAGCAGGGAAGAGTTTGACCCAGGCCAGAATAGATGAATGTTACCAAAAATGACACAATGAAAGTTTGTGGTGTTGAACATGTTACTGGACATTCTTGTGTAATTGCCACAGAATAATTTGTTGTATTTAGTTCATTTCTACAGAAGAATATTTATTTTATATTAAACACATATTTTATATTACAAATAATTTTGTGGGACCCCCTGGCACCATCGAGGAGTCCAAGGCTGGGGGCGTCTTAAGACCTCACTTATAATTTTTTGTTCAAAGATATAAAACAAAGTTGATACTAAAATTGTTTGTTGTCCTTTTTTCCAAATGAGAATCGATAAGAGAATCGATAAAGAATCGAATCGTTAAGAATCGAAAATGGAATCGGAAAAATCTTATCAATTCCCATCCCTAGTCTGGAGACAACTTTTTTTGTATTAGACGCTATATAAATAAAATTGAATTGAAAAATTGAATTAACTCTTGGGTTATAATTTAGACATGCACAGAGGCATGTTTCAGAATCGTAACTTTTTTTAATAGGTTAGCCGGCAGTATTTATTCAGCATGAGGTCAGTAGGTGACACTATATTGCAGTACATTTCAAATATCATCAACGTGCATCCCTTTGTGACTGCATTTACAACAAACAGCTCCAATTATCCCAGCCTGCCATGCCACTTCAGTTTGTGAAAACTGGCTTGTGCAACTTGTCTGGTACCCCACCTCTACTCGACCAGTTGTAACACGGTGGAGTTTCAGAGATAGATGACTCAAAGAAACGACGAACACGGCTGCAGGATTGCTAATAACCCTGGAGATCGACTGCTGCTCCTCCACTCCACGCCCTGATGGAAGTCTTTTGTTGCTGCTAGTCTTGTCGCTGCTCTGCCTACATCATACACTTCATTTCCCTGATTGTGCCCGTGAAGTGACAGACAGAAGCAGCGTCTTCTATCTACCGGTGCTGCCCCTGAAAATGAAAGCTGAATCCAAAAAGGAACCATGCTGGCCAGGCTGAGTTTGAACGCAGCACTGGTTCTAAACTTTTACGAGCCCCGCTCTCACAGCCAGCTTGTTTCGCCGCTGTAACGCCTCTATTCCACCCTGCTGCTTTATTGCCATCTATCCTACAGCCTCGTACCGAAGCAAGGCTGATCCAACCCTTACTGTGAAGGACAGCAACATACTGGGACTGTGTTTCCATGCATCAATAACCCTTTTAAAACCTGAATATTGGCAATAACCCGGTTTTGCACGGCCATGTAAACACCAATAACCCCTTTGAATAACCCGAATTTGCTCATATTCGGGTTTTTAAAAACCCGAACATTGGGTCATGTAAACGCCAAACGGAATATCCCCATCAAACGGAACAGGAATCTGTTTTCTGCACATATTCTGTTCACAAGGAATCCTGGTCTTTTGAGTCCAGGAAGTTTTTATGAATGAATTAATCTTTTATTTCGGCGTGTACACACTTTTTTCCAAAACAAGATGAAAAGGTAAAATAAACATTTCTTTTGCCGAAAAGGTGTAGACTGAAGCCGTAGCTTATAGTGCCGACCCTTTTTATCTTAAGATCAGTTTAAATATGAAACATTAGCATTACTCCGTGGAAACAGACAATACATAAAGAAGACAAAAGTAAGTAAGACAAAATCTAAAATTGATGTTTCACATTCTAGAACGTTTTTGATAATATACTTTATAATTATAGTCTTTTATATTTATTTACAGTATTTTCTTTAACCATTTCCTTAAACTTGAAGATAGAACTGCACATTTTTAGGTCGTTATAACAACTATTCAAAATTTATCTTATAAACATGGAGAAACGCAAGACCAAGCCACACTTTTGGAGTGAGGAAGAGACTAATCACTTCATAAATGTAATGAAGGATATGAACATTTCTGCATTTGTAGACGGTAGAAAGTACCGGGATAGCCAGATTTACAAGAAGGTGAGAGAAAAGTTGCACGAAGCAGCATATGTTTTGAATTTGGATACAGGAAGAAGAAGCAGAAATGACGGTAATTGCGTCATCACGTTCTCCGTGCGTCCCTGGTTTGATCCAGATATCCCCAATGATTAATTACCATGTAAACGGAATATTCCCAATGTTTCAGTAACCGGAATATTAGCAATAACCCCAATTTTGACTGCATGTTGGTACAAGTCTGTGTGTACCAACTCTTCAACCACCCAAGGTGTTCAAAAACGACCACTGGTTAATAATACAACATCTTTCCTGAGGATTTCTGTCAACAAGTAAGCTCAAGCTCAACTGAACCGTGGAAAGGACTCTCACAGCCCTAAAGCCATGGCACTTGACTACAAAATGCAATCAAGTTATCAACATAATTGAAGAGGTAAGTGTCACCCTGAACAAGACGGAGCACCTGTCCTTGAAAATGAATAAATGAGTGCATCAGTCATGCAGGCTGGCCGAGAGCCACGGGGTGTACGGAGCAGACAGGGAATGACGATGCAAGCAAGGCTCCCGCTCCAGAGACCATGTGATTGCTGCTACAAAGAGTAATAATCCTGCATTGTGATGACAGACTAACCAAACCGGATCAGTTGGCTTCCATGTTAACGGCCCGCCGTGGTGATCGGCCACGGCTGCAACACGCAGCACACTCTGCTACGAGTAGTAGGCATTTCTTCACTAATAAAAAGTAAATCAACAGCTCGTTATGTTTAAACTCTGACAGAGAATCTATTCCTGCAGGGGTGGGAAAAAAAAACAGCCACAATCAATCACATCGACGAGCTCATCCTCATGTAACCCCTTGATGAAGCATTTTAATTCCATCTTGCAGGGAATTGAGCTTTCAATGAATGGGAGATACAGGACTGTCTCAGAAAATTAGAATATTGTGATTTTCTGTAATGCAATAAAAAAAACAAAAAAGTCATACATTTTGGATTCATTACAAATCAACTGAAATATTGCAAGCCTTTTATTATTTTAATATTGCTGATCATGGTTTACAGCTTAAGAAAACTCAAATATCCTATCTCAAAAAAATTTGAATATTCTGGGAATCTTAATCTTAAACTGTAAGCCATAATCAGCAATATTAAAATAATAAAAGGCTTGCAATATTTCAGTTGATTTGTAATTAATCCAGAATGTATGACATTTTTGTGTTTTTAATTGCATTACAGAAAATAAAGAACTTTATCACAATATTCTAATTTTCTGAGACAGTCCTGTATGCTGCAGATGGAGAGATGAGGAGTGTAAAAGTTGTATATTAAGGCTCAAGACTTGTAAAACCAGACTATTAAAGCAAAGATACGTGTCACATTAAATGTCATGGTCCCACTGAAAACCCCATGCTGGAAGTGTTAAGCCTGAATTATGGTTCTGCGTTAAATCGACGCGCGTAGGCTACGGCGTATGTTACGCGCGACGCACCCCTTAGGCTCTGCGTCGGTGTAACGCAGAACCATAAATCAGCCTTTAACCCAAATGGGGAAAAAGCTGCCCATCATCCAGCAGAGCATGCAAAATAAAGTTAAAACAACAGAGTATTTGAATATGCATTGAAGAGAATATTGCAGAGAGTTAAACACCACCACTAAATGAAACTACCACTTGCAGATCAAAAGGTGTAGTTTACCAGGGATCGAACTCGTGGATGATGCTCTCGAACCGGATCACTGCGAAAAGTCTGGAGCTGAATCCCGCCAGGCAGGCCAGGAACAGAATGCTGAAGGAGAGCAGGGACTGCCACCCGGCCGGCTGTGTGAGTCCGCCGGACAGGCCTCCCTTGCCCCCGGGCCGGCCGTTCCCGTGCAGCGAGCCCGCGGAGCTGCCGCTGGAAGCCGCTTTGTGTTTGCCGTCGCCGGCTGCTTGCTGCTCCGCCATTGCTGCTGCTTCAGCGCGGGGTCGGCTTGAATTCGCTCGCAGCGTCCCCCCTCCTGCTCCGTTCCGCCCGTAAACTCCCCTCGGGTCGTGTCTGCTCGGGGTTTCCCGTCTCGGCGAGTGTGTTTGTGGGTGTTTTAGTTCAGCTTTAGTCCGCTACATCCTCTCCAGCGTGCTCATGCGCCACATAGCGAGGCTGCAGCAGTGAGTCGAGCCGCGTTGTGATTGACCGCCGGGTGGAAGGGGCGGGGTCGTTCAGGGGGCGGGGCGTCCGATTCATGGGAGCCAATGACAGATTGGAGGGCGGGGCGTCCGATTCATGGGAGCCTATCAGAGATCGACAGCTGCGAAAGGGCTGGGGATTAACTATTTAAGCCAATCGGAGAGCGGGATTTATAAAACAACAGACAAATTCACCAATGACTAAACAAACGGTGGTCCCAAGTGATGAAACAGAGATTATCTTCTGTTGTATCATTCTGTTACTAACAAGACATGAAACCTGAACCTAATTAAAGTGAGTTCTTCAAAGAATAATTAGTCATTCTAATTGAGAGTAACAACGAGTTAAGAAACTTGCAGGAGACAACTGTAGAAAGGTGATTTGATTTGATTTGATTTGGATCCCCATTAGCTGATGTACAGGACTGTCTCAGAAAAGTAGAATATTGTGATGAAGTCCTTTATTTTCCCTAATGCAATTAAAAAAACTAAAATGTCATACATTCTGGATTCATTACAAATCAACTGAAATATTGCAAATCTTTTATTATTTTAATATTGCTGATTATGGTTTACAGTTTAAGATTAAGATTCCCAGAATATTCTAATTTTTTGAGATAGGATATTTGAGTTTTCTTAAGCTGTAAACCATGATCAGCTATATTAAAATAATAAAAGGCTTGCAATATTTCAGATGCTGAAGCCCAGATAAAGTCTGGACACCAACTGCAGAGGAGCAGCAAGATCAGCCACAACAGAGTGCGATGGCTATTGTGATAAAGTTCTTTATTTTCAGTAATGCAATTAAAA
>NC_084601.1:4195949-4198449 GCF_033807715.1 Cololabis saira
TTGATGTATTTGATGTAAGCCCAGTGGATATTTAAAGCTTACAGAAGGCTGCATTTAACTGCTGCTATGTCATTCCTGCAGTATTTCTGCAGCTGTTTTGGTCACTGCTATTATTTGTAATAAATTATATTATTTGTAATCAGCACAAATTATCTGTCTCCATATAATCAAATCCACCATCCCCCCTGATTCATTTTTACAACTCCAGTACTGCACACGGCCAGTGTCTCGGTTCTGCAGGACCTGCTTGTGCAGTAACAAGCACTCTACCCTCAATCTCTCCACTTTACCTCCAAATTGTGAGTGGATGACCTTTCAAGCAAATGGAAAGCAAATACAAATGCAAGCGGTAAAGACCGCTTCAGTAACATCCATAGTCAAAAGGCCAGGGCCAGATGAAAGGCAGCCCCCCCCCCCTAAACAACAAAGAACAAACTGCCGGGCAGGATGGCTTTGCTTTCCTGCGTCTCCAGGGGCAGACACGAGCATTGGTCCTGGCTTCAATTTACCAGGGGCTGTTTATTTAGTAAGAATATAATAGACTTGCAGAGCATTCGCTTGGCATTCTTATAAACTTTTTATTATGCCAAAAGCAACTCGTGCAAAAAAAAATGTTCAAAACAGTAAATACTGAAATGCAAAAATATATGCCGTATCATTGAGGCTTGTAGCACCCTATAATGTAATAATTTCCTATAATGTAATAATTTCCTGAAAATGTAATAAAATTAGCATTTAACTCAATCGAAAATGTAATAAAACCCAATAATGTAATAACGTCACCAATAATGTAATAAAATATCCTGACGGATATTGTAATAACATTTTTACAGATAATGTAATATCTTATTACATTATTGGGAATTTATTACATGGAACTCAAAGTCTGCAATTTAACCCAATAGTCATTCTGGTGTTTCAAATCCAGAGTATATAACATTCTTAGATACTTAAAACACAAAATGTAGAACTCTGGACTGAAAATGAACATATATATTACATTATTTGTCAAGTATTACATTATCAGTTTTGGAAAAAAAAAAAGACCCACCTGAAAATGTAATGAATTCCCAATAATGTAATAAGGTATTACATTAATAATAATTAATAATTTATAAAAATGTTATTACAATATCCGTCAGTGATTATTATTGGTCAAGTTATTACATTATTGGATTTTATTACATTTTTGATTGAGTTAAGTGCAAATTTTATTACATTTTCAGGAAATTATTACATTATAGGAAATTATTACACTATTTCATTTCATTTCATTTATTCTTTATTTTCATTCAAAAAACAAAACAATTCAATACAAACACAAATACAAATATTCCTAACTTATGAATGAAAAGGGAGCAGAAAGAAGAAGAATCTTATCTGATCTGCCCCTTTCACAAATAACATAATTTAATAATAATTAAAAAAAAAAATAAAAAAAAACTAAGTGAATAAAAACAACTAAAATTAAATTAAAATAACATTAAATAAAATTACCACCGCCTACGGGTATGTCAATCAAACTCAACATTTTTCGTTATATTTCCTTAACATACAGGTTTTAATTGTTCTTTTAAATGTAATGTTTGATTTGGATTCTTTGTTTTCTTTGTTCAGATTGTTCCATAAATTGATTCCTTTCACAGAAACACAACGCTCCATCAATTTAGTCCTGCATCTTGGTTTTATAAAAATCTCTGTTCCTTTTAAGTTATACTTGCTTTTTCTTTTTCCAAATCTTTTCTGAATGTTGATTGGTAAAGTTTTAATTATTACATTAAAATTATTACATTATAGGAAATTTTTACACTATAGGAAATTATAACATTATAGGAAATTATTACATTATAGGAAATTATTACATTATAGGGTGCTACAGTCCTGGCTTGAATTTACCGGGGGCTGTTTTTTTAGTAAGAATATAACAGACTTGCAGAGCATTTGCTTGGCATTCTTTGGCATATCCACTTTTTATTATGCCAAAAGCAACTCGTGCAAAAAAAAAAGTTCAAAACAGTAAATACTGAAATGCAAAAATATGTGCAGTATCATTGAGGAGCATGCACTGTTTTCTTCAAGAATTTGTCTCAAGATGCAGAAAAAAAAATAATCTGATCCCTCAGTCAGCAGTGCATTGTGTTATGTAACCATGTGGGACAAAGCAAAGAATCCCTATTGTATCTGCCCTCACTGATGAGAATAAAGTAGCTGCAAACTTGAAAGGAAGCCTCCAGTAGGCGACACGGCGTGCACTTAAGAGGGACTCTTATTGTACAGCTTTTTTTTCTTTTTCAAAGACTGCAGGGTGAGGGAACTCTGCATCAAGCTCCCAAATTCTTCACATCCTTGCAAAACCATCCACATACAAGAAAAGCCGAACAATAACTAAAGAGCATTGTGCATCCTTTCTCATCTTACATAACACACTCCTTCCTAATGTGGGTCATTTTGGAAAGTTGAAGTCATTCCTGAATTCATTGCAGAGTTGACTCATGGGTCC
>NC_084601.1:4203449-4236761 GCF_033807715.1 Cololabis saira
GCCCAGAGATAAAAGCTGTTTTAATTTCAGCTGTAGTGCTGTTAATATGCACATTTATTAAGTTTTTATATTTTTTCAGGCGTAAAAGTAACTGTTAAGATCCCGAACCTGGGCTCAGTTTATCCAAATAACGCCTGTTAAGAAATTTGCTCCCATGTTTTCGCGGATGAGAAGAGCTGCCGGTGATTTATGGTTCCGCGCTACACCAACGCAGAAACTATGGCGTAGGGTACGCCGTAGGCTCTGCGTTGGTGTAAAGCGGAACCATAAATCAGCCTTTATTCTGGCGAGATCTGAAGATACAACGCAACAACGAGCAAGCGAGTGATTATGTACATTCACTGAGTGAATATTATGAAAGTCAAATATATATTTCTCACTAGAAATTTAATTAAAACGCATTTTTATGCAGAAACTAACTCAAAATGTTGATTTTATTCACTAAAAATTTGAAATATCCGCCATGTTTTTTTGTTTGATTCAATCTGCAAATGATGACGTAAAGCATTCTGGGAAATTTCTCTAGCCCTCGGTTGGCGAGTCAGAATCTGAAATCCCTCACTCTGTAGGGCTAGATTCATACATACTAGCCCTCGTTATGTCCACTAGCCCTACGTGCAAAGAGGAATTGGGACACCACTACCCTCACGGGAACGCACAAAATGTAGTCGTAGGGCTGAAAAGTAGAACTAGGGGGGGATTGGGACTGGCCCTAACTCTCTTCTCTCTCCACCACCTGCTCACCCACCCACTGGGTTGGGTCCAGATAAGTTTGCTTCCTACTTTACTGAAGCGGTTGCTACAGTACTATCAGTCACCAGTTCTCTGAGACTGACCATCCCAGCCCACTCCAACCTGCTACTGGTGCCTCTCTCTGCTCTTTCCCATCTTTACATCTAGTCAGCTCAAAACCAGTGGCCTGTGCTCTTGATCCTGTAGAGCATTTGACCTACCATCAAAGTTGCAATAACTCACATAAATCTCTTATATCTGGCATCTTTCCCTCTGCACTCAAGCAAGGCAAGGCAGGTTTATTTATATAGCACAATTCAACACAAGGTGATTCAAGGTGCTTTACATCGACATTAAAAGCGGCAAGACATAATTGTACAGTAAATAGAATTATGAGAAAAGGAGGTAAAATAATAAATAAAATGATAAGAAAAGAAGTAAAATAATAAATAGCACAAGTTGCTAAAAAATAAGGGTACAGTACAGCAGGTAAGTATTTGATTTAAGAGTAAGCTTGAGTAAACAGTAATGTTTTTATCCTGATTTAAAGGATCTACAGTTGCAGCAGACCTCAGGTCTACAGGAAGTTTGTTCCACCGGTGAGGAGCAGAATAACTGAACGCTGCTGAACCTTGCTTGGTTCTGGTTCTGGAACCACAACAAACCAGATCCAGATGAATCTCCGGGGTCTGGGAGCTTCATAGGAACTAACAGATCCAGATGAACCTCAGGGGTCTGGGAGCTTCATAGGAACTAACAGATCCAGCATGTATTCTGGTCCAAGACCATTCAGGTCTTTGTAGACCAGCAGTAAGATTTTAAACTCTATCCTTTGACTCACTGGAAGCCAGTGTAGTGATTTCATGACCGGTGTAATATGGTCCAGTTTCCTGGTGTAATATGGTCCAGTTTCCTGGTGTAATATGGTCCAGTTTCCTGGTGTAATGTGGTCCAGTTTCCTGGTGTAATGTGGTCCAGTTTCCTGGTGTAATGTAGTCCAGTTTCCTGGTGTAATATGGTCCAGTTTCCTGGTGTAATATGGTCCAGTTTCCTGGTGTAATATGGTCCAGTTTCCTGGTGTAATATGGTCCAGTTTCCTGGTGTAATATGGTCCAGTTTCCTGGTGTAATGTGGTCCAGTTTCCTGGTGTAATATGGTCCAGTTTCCTGGTGTAATATGGTCCAGTTTCCTGGTGTAATGTGGTCAAGTTTCCTGGTGTAATGTGGTCCAGTTTCCTGGTGTAATATGGTCCAGTTTCCTGGTGTAATATGGTCCAGTTTCCTGGTGTAATGTGGTCCAGTTTCCTGGTGTAATGTGGTCCAGTTTCCTGGTGTAATGTAGTCCAGTTTCCTGGTGTAATATGGTCCAGTTTCCTGGTGTAATATGGTCCAGTTTCCTGGTGTAATATGGTCCAGTTTCCTGGTGTAATATGGTCCAGTTTCCTGGTGTAATATGGTCCAGTTTCCTGGTGTAATATGGTCCAGTTTCCTGGTGTAATTTAGTCCAGTTTCCTGGTGTAATATGGTCCAGTTTCCTGGTGTAATGTGGTCCAGTTTCCTGGTGTAATATGGTCCAGTTTCCTGGTGTAATAATGTCCAGTTTCCTGGTGTTTGTAAGGATTCTGGCAGCAGCGTTCTGGATCAGCTGCAGCTGCCTGATAGATTTCTTGTTAAGGCCTGTAAAGATGCCATTGCAATAATCCAACCTACTGAAAATTAATGCATGAATAAGTCTTGTTTAGACAGAATCCCCTTAATTCTAGCAATGTTTTTCAGGTGGTAATAGGCAGATTTAGTGATAAATTTTAGATGGCTGTTGAAGTTCAGGTCTGAGTCAATAATTACACCAAGATTTCTGGCTTGATTTGTAGCTGTCAATGACATGGAGCCAAGGTGAGCGCTGATCTTTTCCCTTTCATATTTGGGGCCAAAAATGTTGGGGCCAAACTGGTGGGTCAGATGTCCCTGACCCACCAGTCTGGCCCTCGGCAGGAGGGTCCCCCCTTATGAGCCTGGTCCTGCTCAAGGTTTCTTCCCTCCTAAAGGGGAGTTTTTCCTTGCCACTGTTTGGCTTAAGGTTTTTCTCCCACTAGGGGAGTTTTTACCTGCCATTGTTTATGTAATAACTGCTCGGGGGTCATGTTCTGGGTATGGGTCTCTGTAAAGCGTCTAGAGACAACTCTGTTGTATTAGACGCTATATAAATAAAATTGAATTGAATTGAATTGAATTGAAAAATGATCACCTCTGTCTTTTCTGCCTTTAGCTGGAGAAAATTCTGGCACATCCACTCACTGATTTGGTGAATACAGTTACTCAATGAGAGTAGGGGACTGTAGTCATGTGGTGACACTGAAATATAAAGCTGTGTGTCATCGGCATAAGTATGGTAGGAAATGTTGTGATGTTCCATAATCTGAGCTAGCGGTAACATATAGATGTTGAATAGAAGCGGTCCGAGAATGGACCCTTGAGGAACCCCACTTGTGATCTTGGCTCTCTCAGACTCATGGTTTCGATTTGACATAAAAAAGGCCCTATCTTGCAAGTAAGATTTAAACCATTGAAGCACAGTGCCGGTAAGTCCCGCAAGTTTTGGTCATTCCACTGTTAAAAAAACCCCCCACTCAACCCTGCCCAGGTTCAAAACAATTGGCCGGTCTTACTGCTCCCGTTCTTGTCTAAAATTCTAGAACGAGCCGTCTTCAGTCAGGTCTCAGAGTTCCTTCACGGTAACTGCCTGTATGATCCACATCAGTCTAGCTTTAGCCAGGGCCACTCAACTGAAACTGCTCTTCTGTTAGTTACTGAGTCACTACGGGCTGCCAGATCTGCTGGTCTGTCCTCAGTCCTCATACTGCTGAGTCACTACGGGCTGCCACATCTACTGGTATGTCCTCATCCTCATACTGCTGGACCTGTCTGCTGCCTTTGACACAGTCAACCACCACATCCTCCTCCCCAGACTCTCTAAGCTTGGCATTTCAGGATCTCTCCTCTTGTGGTTCATGTCTTACCTCTCAGGGAGATCCTTCAGAGAATCATGGCAAGGACGAGTGTCCAGATCGCATGAGCTGGCAACAGGGGTGCCACAGGGATCGGTGCTTGGCCCTCTTCTCTTTTCACTATACACCACTTCACTAGGTGAAATCATCAGCTGTCATGGCTTTTCCTACCACTGCTATGCCGATGACACCCAGCTCTTCCTTTCCTTCCCACCTGCTGACACGGCAGTCTCAACCAGTATCAGCCTGTCTTTCTGATATCTCTTCACGGTGAAGGACAACCACCTTCAACTAAATCTGTTCAAGACTGAATTTATTGTCTGCCCAGCCAGTCATTCTGTACCTCCTCAGATAAACGTGCACTTGGATTCCACCACACTTGACCTCCCATAGCTAGGAATCCTGGTGTCATATTAGACAGCCAGCTGACCTTTAAGGACCATGTAGCCTCAGTTTCCCAGTATTGCCGATTTGCTCTTTACAACATGAGAAAAATTAGACCCTACCTGACAGAACATACAGCAAGGGGCCAATCCCAATGTTCACCCTACTTTCTACCACTAGCCCTAAAAATGAAGCCACAGGCGTAGGGCCCTTGTAATGTTCTCTAGGGATTGGGGACACCACTTGCTACGTCACTGCGTGGTTTACGTTCGGGTACGTAAGCGACTGCGTAGTTACGTTTGCACATACGTCACACCATATCAGGAAGCCCAGAGATAAAACTGTTTTAATTTCCACTGTAGCTCTGTTAATATGCCACTTTATTAAGTTTTAATATTTTTTCAGGTGTAAAGTAACTGTTAAGATCCCCAACCTGGGCTCAGTTTATCCAAATAACGCCTGTAGCATGTACATGTCCCTAAAAATGCCATTGCATTCTGGGGGAAAGATGTTTCTGTAACAATAGATCAGTTATATCTTGAGTTGTTAAGATGAAACATCACTGACCTGAAATGGCTTCTATTTAGAGATGACAGGTGTTTGATCAAGCACTCGGGGGTTATTGTACCTATTGAGCCTCATCAATGACGAGTCATTTCATGCTTCAGAAAAAAGAAGGGAGGAAGGGAAAAAAGAATGAAGGAAGGAAAGGAGAAAACAAGGAAAGGATGTATGAGGGGAGAAAAGTGTTATGTGTGGTTGTTGAGGACCCAAGCGCAGGAGAGCAGAGTAGGAGGCAGGAGTTCTCAACAAAAAAGGGTTTATTACAAAAACCAAGAACTTAAAGCGCTGCAGAGCAGGATCAACAAAAACCAGGATAAGCAAAAAACGCAGAGGAGACATGGAGGAAGAACCAGTACGGACCGACAGGGAACCAAGGAATGACAAGACCAGATATACACAGGGGATAAAGAGACACGACGAGACACAGGTGCAGACACAATCAGGGCAAATGGGAAACAGGAGGGACAGAACTGAAACTCAAACTGGTAGGAAGTGTCAAACCCTGACAAAAAGAAGGAAGGAAGGGAGAAAAGGGGAAGGGAGAAGGAAGGAGAGAGCAGGAGGAAAGAAGGAACAGGAGAATTAGGTCATTCTGACCCGAAGACAGAACAAAGGTTAAACAGCAAAAGATATACCTTGAATTTACACAATAGTTAAGGTCTTATTGTGGGTGAGGTTTAAGGGGGGGCGATGTAATCAATGTTTCCTTTTCTTCTTCCTCTCTCTGAGAGAAACTCTCAAATACATTTCAGAGTAGAAAATTGCCTGAAAAAATTCACAGTCCACCACATTCATCAAGATTGATTCCAGCCTGTCAACACGACTAAAAGCTGCTGCAGTGATGCTTCAGTTCCTCTTGGCATCCCACCCAAAAAGGCATATACAATAGTTGAAATTGACAGACCAAGAGAAAGCAATGGAGATGGATAAGGAACAAATACGTAACAGTATGGCCCGAACTGTCTGTCTGCATGCAGAATGAAGCTGGCTCATATTTCTATCTTCAAAATTACAGGTGCTTTATCGACATTTCCCTGACATTAATATGGGTTGAGCATCCTCTGTGTGATGTTCTTTGAACTTGGTTGCATATTCTTCCTGCGAGAGCTCAATTGTTGAAAATTGAAGCATGCCGGCCTATTTCCCAGCAGCCACTGCTTGAAAAATTACCTGTCTGTCACTTTCCTGAGAGTTCAACATGAGCCTTCTCAGTTCAGAAGACAACACGGGCAGTACTGGAGTTGAGGGGAGTTGAGGGGGGATGAGGGGGGATGAGGGGGGATGGCATCCCCCCTGAAATAAAAACGGTCCAAATCATCCCCCCCTGAAATAAAAACGGTCCAAATCATCCCCCCTGTAAAACTGCCATCCCCCCTTTCCATCCCTTATGTCATTTCATCAATGAATGTGGTTTTACTGCTATTTCAACATTTAGAGTCATCACCAGAAAAATAACACCAGAAAAATAACTTATATGACAATTTTCACCTGTTTCAAGTTAATTTTCACAGAATAAGTCGCTTTGGATAAAAGTGTCTGCTTAATGACAATAGTATAGTATAGTATAGTATGGTATAGTATAGTATAGTATAGTATAGTATATATGTACACTCCTATGAAAAAATAACACCCTCTTTTACTGCAAAAACTCAAAATCTTAACAAGAATATTTGTCTTATCTGCCAGTTAAAATGTATCATTTTTAGTCAAAAAATCTCATTACACTTAAAACAAGTGTCATTACCAGAAAAATAACTTGTTATTTGACAATTTTCACCTGTTTCAAGTAAATTTTCACTTGGAATAAGTAGAAAAATCTGCCAGTGGAACAAGATTTATCTTTTCATTACAAGCTAAAAAATCTTGTTCCACTGGCAGATTGTTCTACTTATTTCAAGTGAAAATCTACTTGAAACAGGTGAAAATTGTTGTTTTTTCCAGTGATGAGTCTTGTTTTAAGTGCAATGAGATTTTTTTACTAAAATGAGACATTTTAACTAGATAAGACAAATATTCTTGTTAAGATTTTGAGTTTTTGCAGTGATCCATTTTACTTATCCTGTGAAGGACAGAGTCATATTGATAAGTTCAGAAAAGTGTTTTTTATTGTTGTGTTTTGATGTATTTGATGTAAGCCCAGTGGATATTTAAAGCTTACAGAAGGCTGCATTTAACTGCTGCTATGTCATTCCTGCAGTATTTCTGCAGCTGTTTTGGTCACTGCTATTATTTGTAATATATTATATTATTTGTAATCAACACAAATTATCTGTCCCCATATGATCAAATCCACCATCCCCCCTGATTTTATTTTACAACTCGAGTACTGAACACGGGTGTGTGGTATTGGTTAGGTGCCTACACAAAAACATTTGGTGGCAAAAATAAAGCTATTGTCTAAAATATAACTAAAGAGAATCAGATCAGTCATCATTTATGCAGCATTTTAAGCATATAATACATTTTAAAAAGCTGGTACAAAAGGTTCTAGCTCTACGTGAGAAAACCAAGGAGGCCAATGTCTTTCTAATTTTTAGCAGTTTTTGACCCTTGCTCAAACACTGTTTCACAAAATATTATTATCTAGGATTTCTGTTGGTTTTCATGTGTCCTGTAATTTGTATCTTCTGTACTTTGATCTTTTCCTGTTATGCTATCAGGGGTTATTTGGTGTTAAACTTGTTATTTTTGGAAGGATTTGTGGTTATCGTGTTCTGTTTGTTAAGCCTTCTCCGTGTTCACTTACATCCAGAACTCAAGTTGTAAATAAAATCAGGGGGGATGGTGGATTTTATCATATGGGGACAGATAATTTGTGCTGATTACAAATAATATAATATATTACAAATAATAGCAGTGACCAAAACACCTGCAGAAATACTGCAGGAATGACATAGCAGCAGTTAAATGCAGCCTTCTGTAAGCTTGAAATATCCACTGGACTTACATCAAATACATCAAAACACAACAATAAAAAACACTTTTCTGAACTTATCAATATGACTCTGTCCTTCACAGGATAAGTAACATGGATCACTGCAAAAACTCAAACTTTTAACAAGAATATTTGTCTTATTTCTAGTTAAAATGTCTCATTTTAGTAAAAAAAATTCATTAGACCTAAAACAAGACTCATCACTGGAAAAACAACAATATTCACCTGTTTCAAGTAGATTTTCACTTGAAATAAGTAGAAAAATCTGCCAGTGGAACAAGATTTTTTTGCTTGTAATAAGAAGATACATCTTGTTCCACTGGCAGATTTTCCTACTTATTTCAAGTGAAAATTGACTTGAAACAGGTGAAAATTGTCAAATAAGTTATTTTTCTGGTGATGACTCTAAATGTTGAAATAGCAGTAAAACCACATTCATTGATGAAATGACATAAGGGATGGAAAGGAGGGATGACAGTTTTACAGGGGGGATGATTTGGAGCGTTTTTATTTCAGGGGGGATGCCGTCCCCCCTCATCCCCCCTCATCCCCCCTCATCCCCCCTCAACTCCAGTACTGTTTACATCCTTCCCTGTCTCCCTCTTCTCCTGCTGTCTTCCCCGATAAATGTCTCGTCGTCTTTCCTTATTATCTCACCTGCTTTAGTGTCTATAACTATATTGTCCTGCTTTTCTACCTGCTGAATAAAAAAATAAATTAAGCAGCTCAAAAGTAGCACAAAATTTCAATCCTTTGTACTTTTCGTTTTTAACCAGGCAGAACTAGAACAAACATGAACTCATAGAAACTCTGTGTGTGTTTGAGTCTGTGTAAATGTGACAAAACATGCAAAAACAAACATTTTTCCCAAAGAATCACCAGTGATGTCATGAGATTGACCCGTACGTGGATAAAAGAAATAAAAGAAAAGTAACAGCTCAACGTAGCCTAATGTAGCGGAGTAAGAGGAACAGTTTCTTCTTCACAAATCTACTCAAGTAAAAGTAAAAAGTATAGTGATTCAAAACTACTCCTAAAAGTACAACATTTCCCAAAACTTACTCAAGTAAATGTAACGGAGTAAATGTAACTCGTTACTACCCTCCTCTGCAAGTCTCACCTAGTGTCAGTTAGACATTTATCCTGGAAGACTTAGCCAGCTATTATGACATAACATGGATTCTCATTAAATCTGTCCAAACATCTTAATTTCAGTGGTTAAAACTGCAGACGTGCTGGCCAAGCTTTGCAACATGACCTCACTTTTCAAATGTTGTTTCGTGGCAAAATCAGAAATGACCTCTGCGTTTAGTGGAAGCTCAGCTGGTATGAGCTGTCTGCTCTAAGCGTTTCTGTTTTTACTGTTTGTCCTCTAAGCTTCGTCCTCGAACCCTTCCAGGCCAGAAACAGCCTGTTACGGTGCTCTGTCTCTGGAAAACAAGAACGACTCTGCTCTGGCAGCTCTTTATTACCAGCTCAGGAGTCAGTTCACTGCTAAACATGAAGTTACAAAAGTAGCGACAGCTAATCATTGGTTGTACCAGCTGTCAATCAAAAGATCATGAGCACCTTTATACTGTATGAATGAATGAATGAATGAATGAATGAATGAATGAATGAATGAATGAATGAATGAATGAATGAATGAATGAATGAATGAATGAATTTTATTTTTGTGTCATGTCCGAAGACCCATCCCTTACAGGATTCTAAGACACCAGAAACAGAAAATCATCAATATACAATATCACACTCACTTAATTAGGAGCTGCACAATGTACACCGGAAAAACTAAATAGATAAATTAAATTTAAAAAATAAATAAAATAAAAATACTTCATATTTCTTTCTCCCCAACAAAAACCAGAATGGATATTTTTACATATATGTTACTTTTCTTCGTTTATCCCACGCTTTCTCTAAATAGTCAGCAAGTGCAAATACTTTATAATCACAAATCCATTTGAGTCTTTCAGCATCACTTACCCACATCAATCCAGATTCTTACACCTATCAAATAATTTCTGACACAGCTCATGATACAGAGGACAATAAAATACAAAATAGAACTCATTTTCAGTATCATTAATATCACAGTAAGGACAAATCCGCTCTTCTTCTGGGACTCCCCGATAACGTCCCGTCTCAAGGTGCAGAGGAAGATTCCACAACGGATTTGGGCACATAGTGATCGTTGTCTTTTAGATAACGAGGCACAAACATACTTTTCACAGCTATAACAACTTCTTATCATACTAAATATTCTTAATTTTGGTTTATACAACATGTCCTGTGACCATTTGATCTGATATACATTAAACAAGGCTTCTTTAGCCAAAGAGACATTCACAACGCTCCCATTCTGAAATACATGCAATGCGCCAATCCTCATAAATATATCCTCTACTTCACTTGCCCATGCACCTTTTATTGTAACATCCCATTTTAATATTTTCTTGGCAATTCTATTCTCAGGCACAGAATGTATGACATTTTTGTTTTTTTAATTGCATTACAGAAAATAAAGAACTTTATCACAATAGTCTAATTTTCTGAGACAGTCCTGTACTGTGTTTAAGTTGAGTATCTTTATTCTTCATTGTAATACATATTTTAACATTACGCACACAAGAACATTTCCTTTACACTGGTAACAGCTCCTTAAAGGAGCTTGAGGCCGGATTGAGGCAGGATTTATGAAAAAAATTAGTATACGTTTTAAGTTTTCTAGTAATAATGTCAGATGAAGCGTTCCAAACCAAAAAGAATGTTCCCTCTAGTGTATCTCTCCGCTGCCTTGAACAGGCTGTGTGCTGCAAAATGTGCTCCAATTCGGTCCCGAATTTCCCGCGCTGTCCTGCGGATGTGACGTCACATGACGCTGCATGTGCGTTCTCCCCGTTCTCCCGTGCCGGCTTCACTGTTGGCTGCAGTACCCCCGACGGCCGTCGTGGTGAAGGGTGGCGCTAGAGAGTCTCATTTCTTAAAAGGAGCCTCATGCTCCTTTAAACAACATACCGGTACATACATTCCTAGGGGCCCTGTAACATGTGAGGAGAGGTCACACCTCATTATACCTTATTCTAAGACTTGGTATGATTTGGTAAAGCTCTAAAATTGAACACTGCAAAAACTAAAAATCTTAACAAGAATATTTGTCTTATTTCCAGTTAAAATGTCTCATTTTTTAGTCAAAACCAATCTCATTACACTTAAAACAAGACTCATCAATGGAAAAAACAACAATTTTCACCTGTTTCAAGTAGATTTTCAGTTAAAATAAGTAGAAAAATCTGCCAGTGGAACACAATTTCTTTGCTTGTAATGAGCAGATAAATCTTGTCCCACTGGCAGATTTTTTTACTTATTTCAAGTGAAAATCTACAGTACTTGAAACAGGTGAAAATTGTCAAATAACAAATAATAGTTATTTTTCTGGTGATGAGTCTTGTTTTAAGTGTAATGAGATTGTTTGAATAAAAATGAGACATTTTAACTAGAAATAATACAAATATTCTTGTTGAGATTTTGAGTTTTTGCAGTGAAAGAGGGTGTTATTTTTTTCATAGGAGTGTACATACTATACTATACTATACTATACTATACTATACTATACTATACTATACTATACTATACTATACTATACTATACTATACTATACTATACTATACTACTGTCATTTAGCAGACACTTTTATCCAAAGCGACTTACATATGAGAGAACAACACAATAAAATCACATAGGAGGCTCCAGCTGGATAAGTGCTGGTCAGACTGCAGATTTACAGGAAATTACACCTTCATGAAGTCCATGTGCCATGTTAACAGTATATTGATGCTGCACGTTTGTATTTACGAGGCCACTGCGGTCTGTTTCTTCAAACCCCCGTCTAAAAGGCTGTTCAATACCAAGTGGCTCCTTGGTTACGCGAGCGTTGCATCTCTGTGCCGTGTCCGATCGATTCTCCTCCTGGGTCCTCCTCCTCCATCGCTCACATGACAGGGTGGAACTCATGCCTTTCACACGGAGTCACATTCAGTCGGCCTTTCCAGGGAATCTGGAAGAGAAGGGGGTGTGGTGGGGGAGGTGGAAGCTGTAGGCCGGGCAAAAAGCAGAACAAAGCACAGAGGACGGAAGAGACGGCAAACTTGGTGTTGGCTTTCCACTGCCTGTCTGTTGTGTTGTGTGTGCAGACATCAATATGATGCTCAGGTTTGATTTCAGTGGGAAAAAACAGACGAAAAACCCCAGCAATCCTGGAATCTCACTTATTAACATTATATATCTATTTTTAAAACCATATACAAACAAACGTTGTATAGGGTATGAATGAATGAATGAATGAATGAATGAATGAATGAATGAATGAATGAATGAATGAATGAATGAATGAATGAATGAATGAGTTTTATTTTTGTGTCATGTCCGAAGACCCATCCCTTACAGGATTATAAGACACCAGAAACAGAAAATCATCGATATACAATATCACACTCACTTAATTGGGAGCTGCACAATGTACACCAGAAAAACAAAATAAATTAAAGCTGCAAGCAGCGATGAACGGGCCCTCGCACTCACGGCCACCGCCCCCCATAAGCATATCAGAAATGACACCACCCACGACTTCCTATGTTAAACCATTAAAAAGTTATAGCAGAAAAAAGGGACAACCAATCAGAAGAAGGGGCGGGGCTAATTCAGGCCAATGAAGGTCAAGGACTCCATAAAGAATCTGATGACACCACCCACAACTTCCTATGTCAAACCATTCAAAAGTTATGGCAGAGAAAAGTATTCTAGGGGGCGCTGTTGAGCCGTTAGGCCACGCCCATGAATGCAAACCATGAAATATCAAATTTATCGCCAAGTCTGTCTTGCATGCAAAATTTGGTGACTTTTGGAGAACTATCAAATATGGACCAATCAGATTTCAAAATGGCCAACTTCCTGTTCGGTTTCGGCCATGGCTCCAAGAGACTTTTCTTTAAGTTGTGCCATGATGCAGGTGTGTACCAATTTTCGTGCATATACGTCAAACCGTATTGTGGGGCTTGAGGCACAAAGTTTTCCGGGGGGCGCTGTTGAGCCATTTTGCCACGCCCATTAATCCAAACCATGAAATATCAAATTTATCGCCAGGCCTGGCTTGGGTGCAAAATTTGGTGCCTTTTGGGGAACTATCAAATATGGACCAATCAAATGAAGGGGGGTGCGCTTGTTGGCGTCTAGCGTCGCCACGGTAACACTTTTGAAAGAGAAAAGTAATGCGTGTAGTCGCAGGATTGAGACGCACATTTTGATGTATAACACATCTGGGTTCACGATACGGTTCGGGCGGTATTAATTCTCGAAGGAATGGCATATATTGCTCCAAAATTACGCGATTAATTCAGAATGTTCAAAATGGCCGACTTCCTGTTCGGTTTCGGCCATGGCGCCAAGAGACTTTTCTTTAAGTAGTGACATGATACAGGTGTGTACTGATTTTCGTTCATGTACGTCAAACCATATTATGGGGCTGGAGGCGCAAAGTTTTTTCTGTCTGAACCAATCAGATGAAGGGTGGGCACGCTTTTTGGCGTCTAGCGTCGCCACGGTAACGCTTTTGAAAGAGAAAAGTGATGCGTGGTGTCGGAGGATGGAGACGCACATTTTGATGTATAACACACTTGGGTGCACGTTACGGTTCGGGCCGTATTAACTGCCGAAGGAATGGCATAAATTTCGCCAAAATGACACGATTAATTCAAAATGGCCGACATCCTGTTCGGTTTCGGGCATGACCCCAAGAGACTTTTCTTTAAGTTGCCCCATGATACAGTTGTGTACCGATTTTCGTGCATGTACGTCAAACCGTATCGTAGGGCTTGAGGCACAAAGTTTTCAAGGGGGCGCTGTTGAGCCATTTTGCCACGCCCATGAATGCAAACCATTAAATATCAAATTTTTCGCCAGGCCTGACTTGGGTGCAAAATTTGGTGACTTTTTGGGCACGTTTAGGGGGGCAAAAAGGCCCTCCTTTCGTCAGAAAAATAATAACGCGAAGAATTCCTACAGATACAATAGGGCCTTCGCACTGAAGGTGCTCGGGCCCTAATAAATCAAAATAAAATAAAATAAAAATAAATAAATAAATAAAATACTTAATATTTCTTTCTCCCCAACAAAAACCAGAATGGATATTTTCACATATATGTTACTTTTCTTCGTTTATCCCATGCTTTCTCTAAATAATCAGCAAGTGCAAATACTTTATAAAGTCAAAAATCCATTTGAGTCTCTCAGCATCACTTTCCCACATCAAATCCAAATTCTTACACCTATCAAATAATTTCTGACACAGCTCATGATACAGAGGACAATAAAATACAAAATGGAACTCATTTTCAATGTCATTAGGGCCAATCCCAATACACCCCCTACTTTCTACCACTAGCCCTCCCTCACTACCACTACCCCGAAAAAAGAAGCCACAAATTTTAGGGCACTTGTAATCTTCCCAGGGCCCAGTCCCAATACTCCCACTACTCCTACTTTCAGCAACACCCCTAAAATCAGGAAGCTGAGAGCTAAAAGCTGTTTTAATTTCAGCTGTAGCTCACGTACAGACGTGATCGCCGGGTCAACCTGCGCCGTCGTCCCGGGGGAGAAACCTGCAGCTCTGTGGAGAATTACCGCTGGCTGAAATAAATCATTTAGGAAGATAAATGTTGGTTTAATAGATGAAATCTAACAGTTGTAGCTACGCCTGTCAAGAAATTTGCTCCGAAAATTTCGGGATTTCTGCCTGCCTGCTCCGGAGCTGATTTATGGTTCCGCGTTACACCAACGCAGAGCCTACGGCGTAGGGTACCGCGTACAGCGCGCGTCGCCGCGTAACATCGACGCAGAACCTACGCCGTAGGCTCTGCATTGGTGTAACGCGGAACCATAAATCAGCCTTTATTCTGGCGAGGCTTGAAAAAGACTTCGCAACAACGGGCAAACTAGTGATTATGTACATTCACTGAGTGAATATTATGAAAGTAAAATATATATTTCTAGCTAGAAATGTAATCAAAACGCATTTTTATGCAGAAACTAACTCAAAATATTGATTTTATTCACTAAAAAATAAGAAATGTCCGCCATGTTTTTTTTTTTGATTCAGTCCGCAAATGACGACGAAAAGCATTCTGGGAAATTTTTCTGGCCCTAGTTCACCTAGGGTGCATCCGAAATCCCTCGATCCGTAGGGACAGATTCATAGCCACTAGATTTCTCCACTACCCCCTACGTGAAAAGAGGAATTGGGACACCACTACCCTCACGGGAACGTGCAAAATTTTGGGTTTGTGCTGAAAAGTAGAACTAGGGAGGGATTGGGACTGGGCCTTAGTGTCACAGTAAGGACAAATCTGCTCCTCTTCTTCTGTAAGTGTGAGTGGGTTTATTGGACTAAACCATTCCAGTTTTTCTGCAAATCTCTGCAAGATTCCTAAGCACGACTATTGTAACAAGTAGAAAAATAACATAACAGTGTTTCCTCCCAAGGCCACATTTTCAAATCGACCATACCTCTTGTAACACAACGGTATTTGTCTTGGATATGTTGTCCCTTTCTGCAAAACTCTCTCAGCTCTCATAGCTGAGTACATAAGGACTCAATAGCTCATTCAGGCATAAGGAAATTAAAGTGGCGTCAGAACTATCAAGTCCCATGCCATAAGAGGAAGCTATCCAGGAGGATACGAGGGTAATGGCTCCCGATACCCCAGTGGGTCTCATCTCTCCATCCCGCCGGCTGGACTACCTGCACTCAAGTCTTATTTCTTCGGGTCAAGGAAGGAGGAAGGGAAGAAGGGAAGAAGGAAGAATGAAAAGAAGGAAGGAAGGGAGAAAAGAAGGAAGGAAGGGAGGAAAGAAGGAAGGAAGAAAGAAAAGAAGGAAGGAAGGGAGAAAAGAAGGAAGGAAGGAAAGAAGGGAGAAAAGAAGAAAGGAAGGAAAGAATGGAGGAAAGGAGGAAAGAAGGGAGAAAAGAAGGAAGGAAGGGAGAAAAGAAGGAAGGAAGGAAAGAAGGGAGGAATGAAGGAAGGAAGGGAAAAAAGAAGGAAGGAAGGAAGGAAGGAAGGAAGGAAAGAAGGAAGGATGGAAGGAAGGAAAGAAGGGAGAAAAGAAGGAAGGAAGGAAAGGAGAAAACAGGGAAAGAATGTATGAGGGGAGAAAAGAAGGAAGGAAGGGAGAAAAGAGGAAGGGAGAAGGAAGGAAAAAAGGAAGGAAGGAAGGAAGGAAGGAAGGAAGGAAGGAAGGAAGGAAGGAAGGAAGGAAGGAAGGGAGAAAAGAAGAAAGGAAGGAAAGAAGGGAGGAAAGGAGGAAAGAAGGGAGAAAAGAAGGAAGGAAGGGAGAAAAGAGGAAGGGAGAAGGAAGGAAAGAAGGAAGGAAGGAAGGAAGGAAGGAGGGAAGGAAGGAAGGAAGGAAGGAAGGAAGGAAGGAAGGAAGGAAGGAAGGAAGGAAGGAAGGAAGGAAGGAAGGAAGGAAGGAAGGAAGGAAGGAAGGAAGGAAGGAAGGAAGGAAGGAAGGGAGAAAAACAAGGAAAGAATGTATGAGGGGAGAAAAGAAGGAAAGAAGGAAGGAAGGAAGGAAGGAAGGGAGGGAGAAAAGAGAAAGGGAGAAGGAAGGAGAGAGCAGGAGGAAAGAAGGAACAGGAGAATGAGGTCATTTGACCCAAAGACAGTACCAGGGTTAAAACCGTATCCAAACAAACGTTGTATAGCCATGTAAGTGTGAGTGGGTTTATTGGACTAAACATTCCAGTTTTTGTGCAAATCTCTGCAAGATTCTCAAGCACCTCTATTGTAACAAGTAGAAAAATAACATAACAGCGTGTCCTCCCAAGGCAACATTTTCAAATCGACCATACCTCTTGTAACACAACGGTATTTGTCTTGGATATGTTGTCCCTTTCTGCAAAATGCTCTCAGTGGCTCATAGCTGAGTACATAAGGACTCAATAGCTCATTCAGGCATAAGGAAATTAAAGTGGCGTCAGAACTATCAAGTCCCATGCCATAAGAGGAAGCTATCCAGGAGGATACGAGGGTAATGGCTCCCGATACCCCAGTGGTCTCATCTCTCCATCCCGCCGGCTGGACTACCTGCTGCTCTTATCTTTGAAAGCACATCATTCCCTGGACAATTGCAGCAACACAATCAAAGCCCAAAGCCTGATATTTTCCCCAAGAGAGTCGATCCTGCTGCCACCGCTGTTGCTGCCAATTCAAACAATTCCAAAAGAGCTGCTTCGTAACGTTTCAGGTGAACAGCCCAAATCATGTCGGCATTTGGTAAGGCGGGAAAGTAAACATTTGAGAAAAACGGTGTCTGATGGGAACCGGACCAAACTAGCTGAAAGAAGAAGTAATATGGAAGTGAGCAGTAATTTGTCTTCCCAATGCATCTCCTTCAGTACTCGAGTTGTAAAAAGAAATCAGGGGGGATGGTGGATTTGATCATATGGGGACAGATAATTTGTGCTGATTACAAATAATATAATATATTACAAATAATAGCAGTGACCAAAACAGCTGCAGAAATACTGCAGGAATGACATAGCAGCAGTTAAATGCAGCCTTCTGTAAGCTTTAAATATCCACTGGGCTTACATCAAATACATCAAAACACAACAATAAAAAACACTTTTCTGAACTTATCAATATGACTCTGTCCTTCACAGGATAAGTAAAATGGATCACTGCAAAAACTCTAAATCTTAACAAGAATATTTGTCTTATTTCTAGTTAAAATGTCTCATTTTAGTAAAAAAAACGTCATTACACTTAAAACAAGACTCACTGGAAAAAACAACAATTTTCACCTGTTTCAAGTAGATTTTCACTTGAAATAAGTAGAAAAATCTGCCAGTGGAACAAGATTTTTTGGCTGGAGATGAGAAGATAAATCTTGTCCCACTGGCAGATTTTTCTACTTATTTCAAGTGAAAATTTACTTGAAACAGGTGAAATTGTCAAATAAGTTACTTTTCTGGTGTTATTTTTCTGGTGATGACTCTAAATGTTGAAATAGCAGTAAAACCACATTCATTGATGAAATGACATGAGGGATGGAAAGGGGGGATGGCAGTTTTACAGGGGGGATGATTTGGACCGTTTTTATTTCAGGGGGGATGCCGTCCCCCCTCATCCCCCCTCATCCCCCCTCATCCCCCCTCATTCCCCCTCATCCCCCTCAACTCCAGTACTGATCTCCTTACCGGAGCTCAAAATATTCTTTATAGCTTTCATCAACCAACGCACTCCCCACCAGCTTTGATTGATGAATGAGGCATCGCCATGGCAACCGGCGTGTGGGTATGATAAGGGACTTTGGCAGGAGAGTAGCTCCTTCTGGATTATTCGGACCACCTCGGGGTGGTGTGAGCGTTTCTGTCTCTTTGAGCACACATGGATGAGTTGTTCTTGGCCGAGCACACAGCCCGCTGCAGCCGCCCACTCCAAGGGTTAATCAGGTTAGGAAGGAGGAAGTAGGAAGTAGGATCAGGCAGCTGACGGCCATCCGTGCTGTGCTGCAGGTATGGAATTATTGGATCCATATTAATGCAGGACTACACACTGTGGGTGGCTGGAGTTGATATTTGCTGAAACATTTTGACATTCAAGTGATGGAAAACTGTTTGAAATGAAGAGAAACTTCTCAACCTCGTCGGTTATTCAGAGAGAGAACAGCTGTTAACCCTGGTACTGTCTTTCGGTCAAGGAAGGAGGAAGAATGAAAAGAAGGAAAGAAAGAAGGAAGGAAGGGAGAAAAGAAGGATGGAAGGAAGGAAGGAAGCAAGGAAGGAAGGAAGGAAGGAAGGAAGGAAGGAAGGAAGGAAGGAAGGAAGGAAGGAAGGAAGGAAGGAAGGAAGGAAGGAAGGAAGGAAGGAAGGAAGGGAGAAAAGAAGGAAGGAAGGGAGAAAAGAAGGAAGGGAGGAAGGAAGGAAGGAAGGAAGGAAGGGAGAAAAGAAGGAAGGGAGAAAAGAAGAATGGAAGGAAGGAAGGAAAGAAGGAAGGAAGGAAGGAAGGAAGGCAGAAAAGAAGGAAGGAAGGAAGGAAGGAAGGAGGGAAGGAAGGAAGGAAGGAAGGAAGGAAGGAAGAAAGGAAGGAAGGGAGAAAAGAAGGAAGGGAGGAAGGAAGGAAGGAAGGGAGAAATAAGGAAGGGAGGAAAGAAGGAAGGAAGAATGAAAAGAAGGAAGGAAGGAAGGAAGGAAGGCAGAAAAGAAGGAAGGAAGGAAGGAAGGAAGGAAGGAAGGGAGAAAAGAAGGAAGGGAGGAAGGAAGGAAGGAAGAATGAAAAGAAGGAAAGAAAGAAGGAAGGAAGTGAGAAAAGGAGGATGGAAGGAAGGAAGGAAGGAAGGGAGAAAAGAAGGAAGGGAGAAAAGAAGGAAGGAAGGCAGAAAAGAAGGAAGGAAGGAAGGAAGGCAGAAAAGAAGGAAGGAAGGAAGGAAGGAAGGAAGGAAGGAAGGAAGGAAGGAAGGAAGGAAGGGAAAAAAGAAGGAAGCAAGGAAGGGAGGAAGGAAGGAAGGGAGGAAGGAAGGAAGGAATGAAGGAAGGAAGGAAGGAAGGAAGGAAGGAAGGAAGGAAGGAAGGAAGGAAGGAAGGAAGGAAGGAAGGATGAAAAGAGGAAGGGAGAAGGAAGGAGAGAGCAGGAGAATTAGGTCATTTTGACCAGAAGACAGCACAAGGGTTAAGTAGTATTTGCCAAAAGCAAGTGTCTAAATGTAATGAGTTCCCTGCAGGATAGTTACTGGTTAGTTCCAGTGAGTCTTACAAATAAAGAGAGAGCTGTCACGTCTAAAGCTAAACCGGATTATTTTCACAACACAGTTCTCCTCCTTTTTATCCTGAAAGCAGGAATCTTTCAGCTCTCTGGATGCCGAAATTCACCATTTAAAACCCTGTCGGCTGCAAAAGACACAAGCGCTGTCTTTGTGCACAGAATCCAGCGGGATCGCTGCTCCCTCTGCTGGTGAAAAGGAGAAATGCAGGTTTAAGCCACTTTGTAATGTTTTTTTTTTTTTTTTTTTTATTTAACATTTGCAAAAAGTACAATGATAACAAATCTTCACATTATGCAATTTCACGTTGAATTATAACATATAATGAGTATAACTCAAATAAAAAACAAAAAAAAAGCACAACACATTATTACCAGCCAGGGGGGATGAAATTATAACAGAAAGCCAAAACATTTACATACATTTATGGTTTTGATTGCTTTTGAATTAGTAGAAAA
Organism: Cololabis saira; assembly: GCF_033807715.1. NCBI lineage: Eukaryota > Metazoa > Chordata > Actinopteri > Beloniformes > Belonidae > Cololabis > Cololabis saira. The sequence continues at coordinate 4,223,341 of NC_084601.1, forward strand.
CTTAATAGAGTCCAGATACTGATTTAATTCTCAACGAAAAGTAAAAAAAGAGGGGTTTTTTTGTGTAAGAATTTGGATTTATGGATGTGGAATTTTGCAAGGATAATCAACAAATTAATAATAAATGTTTCTTTTGGCTTTGTTTGTAATCGTAACATGGTCAAAAACACCAAACAACACATCCTTCCAAAATCATTTGAAATCAGTTTCAAAGCTTTCAGACACAAAATTACACATATCACTCCAAAACGTTTGAACAATGGGGCACAGCCAGAATAAGTGAGTCATCGTTTCAGAATTTGCAGAACAAAAAGTACATTTTGAATCCATATTTCTTTGAATCTTTTTACAATGTGATCATTTGTAGGATAGAATTAATGAATTAACTTAAGCCACTTTGTAATGTTGCCTCAAATAAAATTGAAAAAAAAACCCCAACTTCCTTCCTTCCTTCCTTCCTTCCTTCCTTCCTTCCTTCCTTCCTTCCTTCCTTCCTTCCTTCCTTCCTTCCTTCCTTCCTTCCTTCCTTCCTTCCTTCCTTCCTTCCTTCCTTCCTTCCTTCCTTCCATCCTCCCTTCCTTCCTTCCTTCCTTCCTTCCTTCCTTCCTTCCTTCCTTCCTTCCTTCCTTCCTTCCTTCCTTCTTTTCTCCCTTCCTTCTTTCTTTCTTTCTTCCCTTCCTTCCTTCTTTTCTCCCTCCCTTCCTTCCTTCCTTCTTTCCTTTCTTCCTTTCTCCCTTCCTTCTTTCCTCCCTTCTTTCATTCCTTCCTTCTTTTCTTCCTTCCTTCTTTCCTTTCTTCCTTCCTCCCTTCCTTCCTTCCTTCCTTCCTTCCTTCCTTCCTTCCTTCCTTCCTTCCTTCCTTCCTTCCTTCCTTCCTTCCTTCCTTCCTTCCTTCCTTCCTTCCTTCCTTCCTTCCTTCCTTCCTTCTTTCTTTCCTCCCTTCCTTCCTTCTTTCTCCCTTCCTTCTTTCTTTCCTCCCTTCCTTCCTTCTTTCCTCCCTTCCTTCCTTCTTTTTTTTGAAAAAAAAAACTCCAACAAAACACTGGGATGACATCACACACAAGGGTTATATTGACTCCATCTTTTCTCCCTCCCTTCCTTCCTTCCTTCCTTCCTTCCTTCCTTCCTTCCTTCCTTCCTTCCTTCCTTCCTTCCTTCCTTTCTTCCTTCCTTCCTTCCTTCCTTCCTTCCTTCCTTCCTTCCTTCCTTCCTTCCTTCCTTCCTTCCTTCCTTCCTTCCTTCCTTCCTTCCTTCCTTCCTTCCTTCTTTCCTTCTTTTCTCCCTTCCTTCTTTCTTTCTTCCCTTCCTTCCTTCTTTTCTCCCTCCCTTCCTTCCTTCCTTCTTTCCTTTCTTCCTTTCTTCCTTCCTCCCTTCCTTCTTTCCTCCCTTCTTTCATTCCTTCCTTATTTTCTTCCTTCCTTCTTTCCTTTCTTCCTTCCTCCCTTCCTTCCTTCCTTCCTTCCTTCCTTCCTTCCTTCCTTCCTTCCTTCCTTCCTTCCTTCCTTCCTTCCTTCCTTCCTTCCTTCCTTCCTTCCTTCCTTCCTTCCTTCCTTCCTTCCTTCCTTCCTTCCTTCCTCCTTCTTTCTTTCCTCCCTTCCTTCCTTCTTTCTCCCTTCCTTCTTTCTTTCCTCCCTTCCTTCCTTCTTTCTCCCTTCCTTCTTTCTTTCCTCCCTTCCTTCCTTCTTTCCTCCCTTCCTTCCTTCTTTTTTTTGAAAAAAAAAAACTCCAACAAAACACTGGGATGACATCACACACAAGGATTATATTGACTCCATCTTTTCTCCCTCCCTTCCTTCCTTCCTTCCTTCCTTCCTTCCTTCCTTCCTTCCTTCCTTCCTTCCTTCCTTCCTTCCTTCCTTCCTTCCTTCCTTCCTTCCTTCCTTCCTTCCTTCCTTCCTTCCTTCCTTCCTTCCTTCCTTCCTTCCTTCCTTCATTCCTTCCTTCCTTCCTTCCTTCCTTCCTTCCTTCCTTCTGAAGACGTGACTGTTACTGAATAAGATGAGCTGAAAAAGGATGAAACGCAAACAAAATCAAATGTCTTTGTTTTTTTTCTTGTTTTTTTGTTTTTAATTTTGTCGCTGCTGCAGCCAAAGCTAGGTTAATTCATTTGCAACACTCAGCAGTATAAACTGCTTTAGCACGGGTAAAAATAACAGGATTATTTCTGATGGGCTCGGTGCTCTCGTGTAATTGCTTCATGCTTGTTTGAGACTGTTAAACAAAGTGCATCTAAGAACACACACGTCTCCTGCAGGATCTCTGCTCGGATGCAATGACACGACAAAAGCTCATGCAAATTTTCTGTTGACTAAAGACTTTATTCTTTATCTGCTGCACAAATCAACATTATGTCAGTGTAATAAGCGCTCCAGAGGGAATTTAGAGGCTCCCACTTTCTGTGTGATGTGAATCCTCCTTTGAGAGCTTCTTTGCTGCAGGAAAACTGACATCACCTTTATTTGGTGAAAGTGAAATAAAATGGCTCCCCCGTGGTAATCCATTTACAATGTTAAAGTCTGAACCGTCTATTATGAGGTTAAATATCCCCGAGACACGTATAGAGTATGTGAGGGTAAACCAACACCACGAGTGCCCGTGGCCTAGTTTAATCTAAATAGCTTTAGCTGCAGGAAGAGCAATGAAAAACTGAAAAACTCACAGAAAAACCCCCCAGAAAACACTTTAAAACTCTTCCCATGTGCTTTTGTGACATATTTAATACCTTTATTACAATGTTTTACAACTACAGGTTCAGTTAAGGTGCTTTAAATGAAACAACCCAAATGCTTTGCAGAGTTGGGTAATAACGAGTTACATTTACTCCGTTACATTTACTTGAGTAAGTTTTGGGAAATGTTGTACTTTTAGGAGTAGTTTTGAATCACTATACTTTTTACTTTACTTGAGTAGATTTGTGAAGAAGAAACTGTTCCTCTTACTCCGCTACATTAGGCTACGTTGAGCTGTTACTTTTCTTTTATCCCTTTTATCCACGTACGTGTCAATCTCATGACATCACTGGGTGATTCTTTGGGAAAAATGTTTGTTTTTGCATGTTTTGTCACATTTACACAGACTCAAACACACACAGAGTTTCTATGAGTTCATGTTTGTTCTAGTTCTGCCTGGTTAAAAAAGAAAAGTACAAAGGCTGGAAATTTTACTTGTGCCTAATTAATTTTTTTATTCTGCTATTATTTTATTTATTTTATTATTTATTAAAGTACTTGAATTTACTTTAAGATTATTTTAATTTAATCTATTTTTTATTAATTTTAATTTATTTTATTATTTTATTGATTTAATTTGCCTGAAGATGATTATTTTGTACTTTTTTTCTGTTTGAATGGTTGTGTTAAAAAAATAAATCAGACGTTACTCAACAGTTACTCAGTACTTGAGTAGTTTTTTACTTTTACTCAAGTAATTATTTGGATGACTACTTTTTACTTCTACTTGAGTCATATTATTCTGAAGTAACAGTACTTTTACTTGAGTACAATTTTTGGCTCCTCTACCAGCTCTGATGCTTTGACAGAATAAAGCCTGGAACAGACATGTTGACCTCAGTGCTCTCATCACTGCACTGATCGACAGCTTAGTCTAACTTCAGTCAGTCAGTCAGTTTTCTGGCGAGTGTTTAAAGCCAAGCAGGATGATTCTGATACCAGAAGAGAGAAAGAGAAGCAGCTGCCTGTAGATACCAGAGACAGACGAGCAGAACATGCAGGCAGGGAGCAGACTGATGCAGCATGAGTCAGCGCTGGGCTCAGGATGAAGGGTCTCTGCAGAAAAGCATCTACTCGGCATAACCAGGTAGTATTAAGCCCCGTCTGCCAGTCACACGCTACAAAACCTGGGACAAATGGGAGGATTGGCACATTTTGCTTTACATTAACAACTAGGCTATCACTGAGTTTCAAGGAATGCATATCATGCCTTTCTCTTCAAGTTTAAACAATTCAATTCAATTCAATTCAATTTTATTTATATAGCGTCTAATACAACAGATGTTGTCTCTAGACGCTTTCCAGAGATCCAGAACATGAACATAAACATAAACATAAACCCCTGAGCAATTATTACATAAACAATGGCAGGTAAAAACTCCCCTAGTGGGAGAAAAGCCTTAAGCCAAACAGTGGCAAGAAAAACTCCCCTTTAGGAGGGAAGAAACCTGGACCAGGACCAGGCTCATAAGGGGGGACCCTCCTGCCGAGGGCCAGATTGGGGGTCGGGGACGTCAACAGCACAGCAGGCAGGTGGAAGCAGCAACGGGATGACCAGAGGGGGGGGTTGGACGTCAGCAGCACACAGCAGACATCCACGTAGGCAGGTGGAAGCAGCAACGGGATGACCGGGGATGGGGGGGGGAAGGGGGGCCAGCACAAGAAACTACAGGAACGATGGATAAAAACGATAGCTATGAGATACTTATAATAAATAAAAATTGAGAAGAGAGGAAGGAAAGAGGGGAGGAGAAGAAGGGTGAGAGGCACCGCCCAGTGGATCATGTCGGTGCCCCCCTGCAGCATAAGCCTATAGCAGCATATCTACCGCAAAGCTATATTTGAGACTAACTATTATAGTTTTGTTCTATAGCTGCGACCATGACTACTGACTCTAACACACTAGAGTTTACACTACCTAGAGATTTACCAACACCAGCTAGAGGTTTACTAAACACTAACTATAGGCTTTACTAAACAGAAATGTTTTAAGTTTAGTTTTAAAGGTGGAGGTGGTGTCAGCCTCCTTAACCCAGATTGGAAGTTGGTTCCATAGTAGTGGTGCCTGATAGCAGAACGCCCGCCCTCCAAATCTACATTTAGATACTCTAGGAACTACGAGTAAACCTGCACCCTGGGAGCGGAGAGCTCTGCCAGGAACATAAGGCACTATCAGGTCTTGCAAACACAATTTCCTGAGGTTTCAAAGTAGCGTCTTTGACACACCTATTACACCATCTCTTTACGCTTGCGTCAACAGTCGATGGTTTTAGTGCATGGAGAGTTTAACTCCATCTCTAATGCTCCTCATCCTCCTTTCTGGATATCATTACAGTTCTATGATAAAACCTTCCAAGAAATAGCAAACCGAGGATGAGATGAAGTTGGGTGGAGAATGGGGGGATTTCGTTTTCCCCAAAAAAATCTTGTTCAAATGAAGAAATTGTGTGTGCAAATGTGACTGCGTGAATATTTAGTGTATAGATTACAGAATATTCACTTTTATAGGTATGTGAGGACAGAACATGTATGACGTCCCCATGAGATATAATGGAGAGGATTCTCAACAAACTTTCTATGATCTCATCACTCATCTCACTCATCTTCTCCCGCTTTTCCGTTACCGGGTCACGGGGGCAGCAGCCTCAGCAGGGATGCCCAGACTTCCCTCACCCCAGACACTTCCTCTAGCTCCTCCGGGGGGAGTCCGAGGCGTTCCCAGGCCAGCCGAGAGACATAGTCTCTCCAGCGTGTCCTGGGTCTTCCCCGGGGTCTCCTCCCGGTGGGACATGCCTGGAACACCTCCCTAGGGAGGCGTCCAGGAGGCATCCGGTACAGATGCCCAAGCCACCTCAGCTGACTCCTCTCAACGTGAAGGAGCAGCGGCTCGACTCCGAGCTACTCCCGGGTGACCGAACTCCTCACCCTATCTCTAAGGGAGCGTCCAGCCACCCTGCGGAGGAAACTCATCTCTAAGGGAGCGTCCAGCCACCCTGCGGAGGAAACTCATCTCTAAGGGAGCGTCCAGCCGCCCTGCGGAGGAAACTCATCTCGGCCGCTTGTATCCGCGATCTTGTCCTTTCGGTCACTACCCAAAGTTCATGACCATAGGTGAGGGTAGGGGCGTAGATTGACCGGTAAATCGAGAGCTTCGCCTTTCGACTCAGCTCCCTCTTCACCACGGTCCAGTACATCGACCGCATTACTGCGGACGCTGCACCGATCCGTCTGTCAATCTCACGCTCCATTGTTCCCTCACTCGTGAACAAGATCCCGAGATACTTGAACTCCTCCACCTGAGGCAGGACTTCTCCACCCACCCGGAGAAGGCATGCCACCCTTTTCCGATGGAGAACCATGGCCTCGGTCTTGGAGGTGCTGATTCTCATCCCTGCCGCGTCGCACTCGGCCTCAAACCGCCCCAGCACATGCTGAAGGTCCCGGTCTGATGAAGCCAACAGGACAACATCATCTGCAAAAAGCAGAGATGAAATCCTGAGGTTCCCAAACCAGATCCCCTACGGCCCCTGGCTGCGCCTAGAAATCCTGTCCATAAAAATTATGAACAGGACCGGTGACAAAGGGCAGCCCTGCCGGAGTCCAACATGCACTGGGAACAAGTCTGACTTACTGCCGGCAATGTGAACCAGAGTCCTGCTCCGATCATACAGAGACCGGACAGCCCTTAATAGAGGGCCCCGGACTCCATACTCACTGAGCACCCCCCACAGAATGGCACGAGGGACACGGTCAAATGCCTTCTCCAGATCCACAAAGCACATGTAGACTGGTTGGGCAAATTCCCATGAACCCTCGAGCAACCTGCGGAGGGTATAGAGCTGGTCCAGTGTTCCACGACTGGGACGAAAACCGCATTGTTCCTCCTGAATCCGAGGTTCGACTATCGGCCGTAATCTCCTCTCCAGTACCCTGGCATAGACTTTCCCCGGGAGGCTGAGAAGTGTGATCCCCCTGTAGTTGGAACACACTCTCCGGTCCCCCCTTTTTAAACAGAGGGACCACCACCCCGGTTTGCCACCCCAGCGGTACTGTCCCCTTCCTCCATGCAATGTCGCAGAGGCGTGTCAACCAAGACAGCCCTACGACATCCAGAGACTTGAGGTACTCAGGGCGAATCTCATCCACCCCCGGTGCCACTGAGGAGCTTATGAACCACCTCGGTGACCTCGGCTTGGGTGATGGATGAGCACGCCTCCGAGCCCCAACCCTCTGCTTCCTCAGTGGAAGGCATGTCAGTCGGGTTAAGGAGATCCTCGAAGTATTCCTTCCACCGTCCGACAATGTCCCCAGTCGAGGTCAACAGCTCCCCACCAGCACCATAAACGGTGCCGGCAGAGTACTGCTTCCCCCTTCTGAGGCGCCGAACGGTCCTCCAGAATTTCCTCGAGGCCGACCGAAAGTCCTCCTCCATGGCCTCCCCGAACTCCTCCCAGACCCAAGTTTTTGCCTCCAAGACTGCCCGAGCCGCGGCCCGCTTGGCCTGCCAGTACCTATCTACTGCGTCAGGAGTCCCACCGGCCAATATAGCCCGGTAGGACTCCTTCTTCAGTCTGACGGCATCCTGTACTTCCGGTGTCCACCACCGGGTTCTAGGATTGCCGCCACGACAGGCACCGGAGACCTTGCGTCCACAGCTTCGAGCCGCTGCGTTGACAATGGAGGCAGAGAACATGGTCCACTCGGACTCGATGCCCCCCGCCTCCCCCGGGATCCGAGAGAAGTTCTCTCTGAGGTGGGAGTTGAAGATGTCCCTGACAGAGGGCTCGGCCAGACGTTCCCAACAGACCCTCACAATCCGTTTGGGTCTGCCCGGTCTGTCCAACCTCTTCCTCTGCCAGCGCATCCATCTCACCACCAGGTGGTGATCAGTTGACAGCTCAGCCCCTCTCTTCACCCGAGTGTGCAAGACATGCGGCCGAAGGTCAGATGAAACGACAACAAAGTCGATCATTGACCTCCGGCCTAGGGTGTCCTGGTGCCACGTGCACTGATGGACACCTTTATGCTTGAACATGGTGTTCGTGATGGACAAACTGTGACTAGCACAGAAGTCCAACAACAAAACACCACTCGGGTTCAGATCGGGGAGGCCGTTCCTCCCAATCACGCCTCTCCAGGTATCACTGTCATTGCCCACGTGAGCGTTGAAGTCCCCCAGTAGAACAATGGAGTCCCCAGTTGGAGCACTATCAAGTACCCCTCCCAGGGACCCCAAGAAGGCCGGGTACTCCGCACTGCTGTTCGGCCCGTAGGCACAAACAACAGTGAGAGACCTTTCCCCGACCCGAAGGCGCAGGGAAGCGACCCTCTCGTTCACCGGGGTGAATTCCAACACATGGCGGCTGAGCTGGTGGGCTATTAACTTTCTATGATAAACAGCACAATTTTGGAGCATTTAGCATTTAGTTTTTTGGTTAAGGTCGATGATTGATGGGGGATAAACCATCAAACAATCATCCATCCAGCCACTCAACCAATGTTGAAGAGACGTCATTGAATCACTGTTGTTTTGTGGTTGAATTTTAAAGCCAACGTCTTATCGATGTTGAATCCACGTTTGAATTCAATATTTCTGCCCAACCATATTTAAACATTGATACTTTTCTATCTGGGTTATCATCAGTGAAGAATGTAAATGTGATGTTGGTGTAAACATTTTGATTTATATGATTAAGTTACATCTAGCTATACTTTAAGAAACCAAAAATACTGCTAACACATTTATTTCTCAGCATTCAGTTCAGTTCAGTTCAGTTCATATTTATTTTGAGCAATACAACACAACATAAGTGACCTGTGTGTAACAGAAAATTAAATAAACACCTTTAACAGTAGATGTGCAGGTTCAAAATACAAATTAATTTGTTAACACTCGAAAGGGAGTGGGAAGAAGAAAACGTATTTAATCCCAGCCCTGTTTCTCTTCAACAACTTGACAGATTTTTTTTAAGGCTTCCTCCTGTCTCAACATTTAAACCAAAACAATGAACAAAAGACCTATAGCGAATTATAATAAAAATGATTCTACAGTTTGCCTCACTTAAATTTACACACATTGTGGCTGTGAAATGCAGATGCATTAAACAACCATAATACGTGCAAATCCAGGAACAATATATATTGTCACCACGGGTGACACTTAACCGTTAACTTATATTTATAATACCGGTACATACCAGCAATGGTAAGGACAACAATACCAGAAGGTAATGGACATAATGGACATGGACATATAGTCTACATATAGTACATATAGTACATACATAGTACATAGATAGATGAGGAACAACAATTACACATCAACAAGACTGAAGTTGATTTAACATCGTGTTACCACCCACTCTCTTTATAATTTGACCAGACCATATGTTAATATAGCCATTTAAATCTGTGGATATTTCTGCATTGCTTGTGTTGGATATCCAGACTGTTCCAAAGTCTCACACCACATACAGACACACAAAAACCTTTACTTTATAATTATGAATGCTAATGGTGCACACCCAGATATTGTTGTTGATGCATTTTGCCAGTGCCAGGCTCAAAATAATTTTGGGAAAGAGGCGAAGCAAAGAGTGAAATGTGAAATGAGAATCCTCTGGCAGCATTGTTCAGGAAGACTGTGCATGTGAATCATGAGCTGGTGACAGGTGAGGCTGTCAGGGTCGGGTATAAAAGGATCTTTGTGCTGCTGGGAACACTGCAGCATCAGTTGTGATGGAAACCCAACATGCACCTGTTCAGAGGTGATACCAAGCATCTGCCTTTGCTGCACAAACATGATTGGTCCACTTAGTCCGGGGGTCGGCAACCCGCGGCTCTAGAGCCGCATGCTGCTCTTTAGCGCCGCATTTTTTTTTCTTCTTTTCTTTCTTTCTTGAAATTTTTCACTTTTTTCTCTCGACATTTTTACTTTTTTCACGAAATTCTGACTATTTCCTCGAAATTTTGACTTTTTTCTCAACATTTCAACTTTTTTCTAGACATTTTGAATTTTTTCTCAACAATTCGACTTTTTTCTCGACATTTCAACTTTTTCCTTGAGATTGTATTTCAACATTAATCTCGACATTTTGACTTTTTTCACGAAACTCTGACTATTTCCTCAAAATTTTGACTTTTTTCTCAACATTTCATCCCCCCTGAAATAAAAACGGTCCAAATCATCCCCCCTGTAAAACTACCATCCCCTCTTTCCATCCCTTATGTCATTTCATCAATGAATGTGGTTTTACTGCTATTTCAACATTTAGAGTCATCACCAGAAAAATAACACCAGTAAAAACTTATTTGACAATTTTCACCTGTTTCAAGTAAAATTTCACTTGAAATAAGTAGAAAAATCTGCCAGTGGAACAAGATTTATCTTCTCATTACAAGCAAAAAAATCTTGTTCCACTGGCAGATTTTTCTACTTATTTCAAGTGAAAATCTACTTGAAACAGGTGAAAATTGTTGTTTTTTCCAGTGATGAGTCTTGTTTTAAGTGTAATGAGATGTTTTTACTAAAATGAGACATTTTAACTAGAAATAAGACAAATATTCTTGTTAAGATTGTGAGTTTTTGCAGTGCTCCATTTTACTTATCCTGTGAAGGACAGAGTCATATTGATAAGTTCAGAAAAGTGTTTTTTATTGTTGTGTTTTGATGTATTTGATGTAAGCCCAGTGGATATTTCAAGCTTACAGAAGGCTGCATTTAACTGCTGCTATGTCATTCCTGCAGTATTTCTGCAGCTGTTTTGGTCACTGCTATTATTTGTAATATATTATATTATTTGTAATCAGCACAAATTATCTGTCCCCATATGATCAAATCCACCATCCCCCCTGATTGTTTTTTACAACTCGAGTACTGCCAATAACACACTCTGCTGTTAAATACAGAGAGGTTGACGTGAGACTGCAGTGTGCAGGTGGAGCTCATCTTACCTGGATCTATAGATCCTGTTTGTGCTCAAATGAGTCAGAACCTCATCGTGTAATCAAGGAAAATGGATGTTGGCTTAAAGAAGTAAAAGAAAAAAAGAGAAAGATCATCCAAAAAGCCTCAAAAGCCAGTATCTGTGCAGGTATGGGGGCGCACCTGCATGTGCACACGGCTAGATGACTTAGACATGAGTGAGCGTGGGCGGGGAGGCCGGACAGAAACATTCCACCGTCAAAGAGATGTCTTTTCCAACTGGTCTGCGGTTATTTCAGCAGGAAGATCTCAGACCTGAGTCTGACGTACAAAACACACACATGTGTGTGTGTTTGTGTGTGTGTGTGTGTGTGTGTGTGTGTGTGCGTGCGACGTGCGTGCGTGCGTGCATGCGTGTGTGTGTGTGTGTGTGTGTGTGTGTGTGTGTGTGTGTGTGTGTGTGTGTGTGCTTGGACGGCATGTGCAAAACATGTCTCACACTGAAGAATTCACATTACACAGAGGAGTCTGCTGACGAGCAGTTGACATTTCCTTCCAGCAGGAAGTACACTCACTGTTTGCATTTCACAAAGTCATTTAAACAACAGGTGAAGCAACAGAAAGGTAAACACGCCCCCCAAAACTCACTGAGTAGTACGACGGAGTATTAGGGCCAAACTAAGACAAAAAAAAATTGGAAATTATGAGAATAAAGTCGTAAAATTACGAGAATAAAGTCAAAACCTAATGTTGCGAGAATAAAGTCGTAATATTATGAGAATAAAGTTGCAATATTATGAGAATAAAGTCGTAATATTATGAGAATAAAGTTGCAATATTATGAGAATAAAGTCGTAATATTATGAGAATATAGTTGTAATATTATGAGAATAAAGTCGTAATATTATGAGAATAAAGTTGTAATATTAAGAGAATAAAGTCGTAATTTATGAGACTAAAGTGGTAAAATTACAAGAATAGTCATATTGTTGCGAGAATAAAGTCGTAATATTATGTTCTCGTAATTTCCAATTTATTTTGTCTTAGTTTGGCCCTAATACTCCGTCGTAGAGTAGAGTATGCTGCTTTAAAGATAAATATTTTTTAATACAATTAAGCTGTTGGATTAGGGTCTAAATAAATGTATTTTTTTCCCACATCTTTAGCCTAAAACTGTCCAGCCTTTCTATAGATTGGGTTTGTAAAGAAAGATATTTAAGTACACAAGTGTATTGTGCTCACTTGATAAAAAATAAAGCTCTTTGTTTCTGAACATTTTCTTTTTTAGTTTCAGTTTTTGCTTGGCTTTTAAAAATACTTTATTTTTCTGTTTTTTATTAGGTTTTGATGAGGAAAACACAAATTATCTTGCTCCCACAAACTAGAAGAAGCTCTTAAGATAATGAGGACAAACACACATTTGAATTATATCAATACTACTAAATGGAAAAAAAAGAAAAAGAAAAGTCATGTTTGCATCTGTTCATCCAGGCTCCCACGAGGAGAAAAATGCCTTAAAAAAACGTGTCAATAATTCATAGAAAACAGAAAAAAATCGAATTTATTAAGAAAAACTGCAGAAAATATTTTTAAAGCAATTAAATATTTTCTAACACAGAAAAATAAAGTTTTTTATTCAGAAAAACATTATTTTCAATGAGAAAACTATGCTGTAAATTCAGAAAAGCAGAACTTTCCTATAATTTGAGTGAATATCAAACCCCGTGACCCCCCTTTTGGAATACGTGGGAGTAGATAATGTCGATAACGGAAGTGAGTGCAACATACTTCCATATTTATGCCCTAAAACTACACGAGAGGATTTGAAACCGTAGGTCAGAAAAACGAGTCCACCTGTGGAGAATTAAAAGTTGTGATGAAAGTTTGACACAATATTAAAGCATTAAAAACACCAAACTGAAACAGTACAAGCTTTTAATAACACCTTAACAATTTCATACAAAAAAAAATTGTAGAAAGTTTCTGAATATTGGTTCAGATGTAATTATTCTGTTAAAAACACAAAAACAAACCCAAAGTTCAGTTACAATAACACAAAGATAGATGGATGGACTCCTTCACTTCAGAATCCTTAAACATCTCAATTCCCTTTTTTTGTCTTGGTCTGAGCAAACATTTAAATTAAGACACACACCAACACAGACACATGTATACTGTATATATTTGTTTCCTTTCGGTTGATTTTGCCGTCTTTGTTCCACAGTTGAGATACAACTTTCCCTGCAGCTCAAAGCCTCGTGGGGTTTTTCTCTCTTTTTATTATGAGTCTTTTCCACATCATGCCCAGAAACAAATCCTCGCAAGTTGAATCTTGTGTCATCCCGTCCCTTTGGCATTCATCCCGGAAAAACCTGTCCAAAACTCTGGAAACGAAGTGGGGACTTGAATATGCAACAAGGGTGAAATAAGTGACATTATTATGACGATCGACATTTTTACACGGTTCCCTTTCTGCTCCTTCTTGAAACGTGTGCAGTTCATTAACTTCCTAAACCTGATATGTATTCTTGAAACAGAAGACAATGAATACAGGACTGTCTCCGAAAATTTGAATATTGTGATAAAGTTCTTTATTTTCTGTAATGCAATGTAAAAAAACAAAAATGTCATACATTCTGGATTCATTACAAATCAACTGAAATATTGCAAGCCTTTTATTATTTTAATATTGCTGATTATGGCTTACAGAAAACTCAAATATCCTATCTCAAAAAATTTGAATATTCTGGGGAATCTTAATCTTAAACT
>NC_084601.1:4237261-4244761 GCF_033807715.1 Cololabis saira
GGAGGGAGGGAGGGAGGGAGAAAAGAAGGAAGCAAGGGAAAGGAAGGAAGGAAGGAACGAAGGAAGGGAAAAAGAAGGAAGGAAGGAAGGAAGGAAGGGAAGGAAGGAATGGAGGAAGGAAGGGAAAAAGAAGGAAGGAATGGTGGAAGGAAGGAAAGGAAGGGAGAAAAGAAGGAAGGAAGGAAGGAAGGGAAAAAGAAGGAAGGAAGGAAGGAAGGAAGGAAGGAAGGAAGGAAGGAAGGAGAGGGAGGGGAGGGAGGGAGGGAGAAAAGAAGGAAGCAAGGAAAAGGAAGGAAGGAAGGAACGAAGGAAGGGAAAAAGAAGGAAGGAAGGAAGGAAGGAAGGAAGGAAGGAAGGAAGGAAGGAATGGAGGAAGGAAGGGAAAAAGAAGGAAGGAATGGTGGAAGGAAGGAAGGAAGGGAGAAAAGAAGGAAGGAAGGAAGGAAGGGAAAAAGAAGGAAGGAAGGAAGGAAGGAAGGAAGGAAGGGAGGGAGGGAGGGAGGGAGGGAGGGAGGGAGAAAAGAAGGAAGCAAGGGAAAGGAAGGAAGGAAGGAACGAAGGAAGGGAAAAAGAAGGAAGGAAGGAAGGAAGGAAGGAAGGAAGGAAGGAAGGAATGGAAAAAGAAGGAAGGAAGAATGGTGGAAGGAAGGAAGGGAGAAAGAAGGAAGGGGGAAAAGGAAGGAAAGAGGAAGGAAGGAGGAAGGGAGGAAGGGAGGGAGGGAGAAAAGAAGGAAGCAAGGGAAAGGAAGGAAGGAAGGAACGAAGGAAGGGAAAAAGAAGGAAGGAAGGAAGGAAGGAAGGAAGGAAGGAAGGAAGGAAAGGAATGGAGGAAGGAAGGGAAAAAGAAGGAAGGAATGGTGGAAGGAAGGAAGGAAGGGAGAAAAGAAGGAAGGAAGGAAGGAAGGAAGGAAGGAAGGAAGGAAGGAAGGAAGGAAGGAAGGAAGGAAGGAAGGAATGGAGGAAGGAAGGGAAAAAAGAAGGGAGAACGGAAGGAAGGAAGGAGAAAAGAAGGAAGGAAGGAAGGAAGGAGGGAAGGAAGGAAGGAAGGAAGGAAGGGAAAAAGAAGGAAGGAATGGTGGAAGGAAGGAAGGAAGGGAGAAAAGAAGGAAGGAAGGAAGGAAGGAGGAAGGGAGGGAGGGAGGGAGGGAGAAAAGAAGGAAGCAAGGGAAAGGAAGGAAGGAAGGAACGAAGGAAGGGAAAAAGAAGGAAGGAAGGAAGGAAGGAAGGAAGGAAGGAAGGAAGGAAGGAAGGAAGGGAAAAAGAAGGAAGGAATGGTGGAAGGAAGGAAGGAAGGAAGGAAGGAAGGAAGGAAGGAAGGAAGGAAGGAAGGAAGGAAGGAAGGAAGGAAGGAAGGGAAAAAGAAGGAAGGGAGAAGGAAGGAGAGAGCAGGAGGAAAGAAGGAACAGGAGAATGAGGTGATATTGACCCGAACACAGTACCAGGTTAATGGATCACCCAGTCATGTTGGTGCAGACGCTTCCTAGTTGTTTTTTTTAATCAAATCTAAATCAGTTCTGTTTTCATCTGATTAATTAGTAGATTTTTAATTGCGGTTATTTATTCAGGAGCTCTAATTGAGATGATGATTTTCTTTACAAAACAAACCCAATCCATCAAATAAGACGGGCTCAGTTACACAGAGCAGTTTATTGCCACTAATTTACCCAAAGTGACGAGGTGTTTGTTAGTAATCACCGAGCAGCTCCAGGCCGGGACTGAGAGGTTTAGTCTCTGCCCGTCTTTAATAGCTCTCATCCTGCAGTTTGGTCTCAAAGGAAGCGTCAATGCCCGTGCAAAGTTTCACTACAATTACAGATAGATTTCTCTGCATTTCTGATTTTTCTTCCACCGTAGAATAATATTAACTCATCAGAGTTTCATCTCCATGGTTTCTCTTTGATGCAACTGCAGAAAAAGTTGTGGTTGCTCGAAAGACTTTCCTCATTTACTCAGATTAATAATTCATCCCGTTCAATGATTCATATTTCTGGAAAGCTTCAGCCTTTTCCTTGGGCCGTGACGAGCGTTTTGTCCCTCCCCCTGCAGGCCGGTAACGGTACTGTTTGTCTCCCCCTGCAGGCCGGTAACGGTAGTGTTTGTCTCCCCCTGCAGGCGGGGAAGGTGCGTAAACACGTGTCTGAGCAGGAGAGAGCAGAGGAAGGTCTGGGCCCAAACATCAAGTCCATCGTCACCATGCTGATGCTGATGCTGCTCATGATGTTTGCTGTTCACTGCACCTGGGTGACCAGCAAACGCCTACTCCAGCCCCAGCGTGGTGCTGGCCTCCTACAAACCACGACGGGTGAGTTCTGGTTCTGGTTCTGGTTCTGGTGCTGGCCTCCTACAACCACGACGGGTGAGTTCTGGTGCTGGTTCTGGTGCTGGCCTCCTACAACCACGACGGGTAGGTGCTGCACCCATGCAGTCTGGAATGATGATTCTGAAGCTGAGGGATTGATTCCTGCAGCTTCCATGCAAATTAGAACGTATATGAATGTAAGCAGGGAGCTGCAGCTTAGTGAGAGTGAAGGTTTATTTCATAAGCTTTATGAAAATACTAGGGATGCAACGGTTTCTCGGTATAAAAACCCAACCGTTCGGTTCGCCCTCCACGGTTCAATACGCCCTTGTGTGCCGCGGATTTTCGGTTTTGTCATTAATTTTGTATTAATGCTTTACAATCCGCGTGTTTTGTGTCGTGCCTGCTGCATAAAAGCTCCGCGAGTCACTGTTGTAGCTCCGCCCACTTCCCCTCGTAGCTCCGCCCACTCCCTCTCGTAGCCCCGCCCACTCCCCCTCACACAGAGCAGGACACGGAGCGGGACAGTTGAGAAAAAAGTTTGAAGAAGCGCCGGCTTCATTCAAATCTCCGGTGTGGCATCATTTCTGTTTTGCTGTTGATTACAACGACGATGTAGTGAAAATAGTTACAGAGCTTTTCCTGTCTGTAATCATTGCTTGAGACCGGCTGGTGGAAGATCAGAGTCCTCCGCCTGGTCAGTGAAACGTTACACTGACCGGCGGAGACGGCTCTGATCGTCCACCAGCCGGTTTATTTACAGGAAGGAAACGAACAGCTTTACAGTCATCCAACTCTAACGTCTCGGGCAAACTCCTCCAACACTAAATTATGGGAACCTGGGATTCAGCCCCTCCCTAGGGATGGGTGATATTTTTACCGTTCACGATAAACCGTCAAAAAAATTCCCCACAGTAAGAATTTGTCATCTCTGGTAAAAATGATAAATTCCTGTTGATGATGTTTTTGTGTAAAGATGATTTATGGTTCTGTGTTTAAATCCACGCACAACGTGAAGGAAGGAAGGAAGGAAGGAAGGAAGGAAGGAAGGAAGGAAGGAAGGAAGAAGGAAGGAAGGAAGGAAGGAAGGAAGGAAGCAAGGAAGGAAGCAAGGAAGCAAGGAAGGAAGGAAGGAAGGAAGGATGGAAGGAGGAAGGGAGGGAGGGAGGGAGGGAATTAGCCTGAAAGAAAGAAAGAAATGAGGCAAAAACAAAGAAAGAAAGAAAGAAAGAAGGATAAATTGATTACGTTTTTGTGTAACAAACATGGTGGATCTGGAGAGAGAGATAGATTTATAGTTTACAAAGGTGGAGTTGAATTGGGGGTTTTTTTATCGTAATTTTTATCGTTATCGGGATAAATGCCAGAAATTATCGTGATACATTTTTTAAGTCCATACCGCCCATCCCTACCCCTCCCTCCCCCCGGGGTTCACCCCCCCTCCCTCCGCCACCACCAGCTCCTTCATGACATCACGTTGCAGGTCCGGGTGACCGGCAGAGAGAGGAGAGAATACAGGCTGATCTCCTCACTTTGTAACTCTCCCATAATCAGGGAGATGTTGTAATATTGTAATAATTATAATAATTTACAATAATTTCGCAGAGGGAAACCGTCCTCCGCTTCCCGTCGGACGGTTCACGCCCCCGCGTCGTCCATATATTTCTGATAATGTACCTCGTCGGCCATTATCCCATACGTATTTAGTAGTGTATACTTAAGTAACTGTACTGAGTTGTCAAGATTAAGAGGCTGTTGACTATAAAGAATTATAGTAATTTACATTTTGAAAAGTGACAAGAGAAATAAACAGATCATTTTGAAAAAAAAAGCTCTCTCATGCACATAAAGGCTGATTTATGGTTCCGCGTTACACCAACGCAGAGCCTACGGTGTAGGGCACGCGGCGATGCGCTCCCTACGCCGTAGGTTCTGCGTTTGGTGGTAACGCGGAACCATAATTCAGGTTTAACTCAAACCGAAACCGAAAACCGTGGGCTACCTGAACCGTTGCACCCCTAGAAAATAACCCAGGTAACGGGTTAACATGTGGACACGTCTCTGCATCTGTAAGAAACTGGTATTATGGGGAGAAGCATTGAGGGGTAAATGGTGCAGCCCACAACTGCATTTCCATGCATTAATGATGTTACAGTTCTTCTCAGAAAATGGTTTAAGCGTGCGGCGAGGAGCAGTGTGTCAGTTTGTATATTGTATACATGTACAGCCAACCGTGCTCATACACACACGTAAAACCAGTACTGGAGTTGAGGGGTGATGAGGGGGATGAGGGGGATGGCATCCCCCCCTGAAATAAAAACGGTCCAAATCATCCCCCCTGTAAAACTGCCATCCCTCCTTTCCATCCCTTATGTCATTTCATCAATGAATGTGGTTTTACTGCTATTTCAACATTTAGAGTCATCACCAGAAAAATAACACCAGAAAAATAACTTATTTGATAATTTTCACCTGTTTCAAGTACATTTTCACTTGAAATAAGTAGAAAAAATCTGCCAATGGGACAAGATTTATCTTGTCATTACAAGCAAAACAATCTTGTTCAACTGGCGAGATTTTTCTACTTATTTCAAGTAAAAAATCTACTTGAAACAGGTGAAAATTGTTGTTTTTTTCCAGTGATGAGGTCTTGTTTTAAGTGTAATGAGATTTTTTTTACTAAAAATGAGACATTTTAACTAGAAATAGGACAAATATTCTTGTTAAGATTGTGAGTTTTTGCAGTGATCCATGTTACTTATCCTGTGAAGGACAGAGTCATATTGATAAGTTCAGAAAAGTGTTTTTTTATTGTTGTGTTTTGATGTATTTGATGTAAGCCCAGTGGATATTTAAAGCTTACAGAAGGCTGCATTTAACTGCTGCTATGTCATTCCTGCAGTATTTCTGCAGGTGTTTTGGTCACTGCTATTATTTGTAATATATTATATTATTTGTAATCAGCACAAATTATCCGTCCCCATATGATCAAATCCACCACCCCCCCTGATTTAGATTTTTTTTTTACAACTCCAGTACTGCGTAAAACCATCAGCAACACCAAACCGCCCGGCTCGCTTTATTTCTTTACTCGTTTTGGAGGTAAAGAAATAAAATCCAGTACGTGTTTGTATAAACGTTGTGCACATAAGAACTGTAATATTCTTCCTTCCATCACTGTGATCATCACCGGTCGGTCTTCTCGTCTTCTCGTTTCCACCAGGACGCGTAACATCCTGGACGACTTCAGGGAGGCGTATTACTGGCTGAGGCAGAACACGGACGAGCACGCGCGTGTCATGTCCTGGTGGGACTATGGCTACCAGATCGCCGGCATGGCCAACCGGACCACGCTGGTGGACAACAATACCTGGAACAACAGCCACATCGCCCTGGTAACACCTCAAACAACCTCTCCCTCTCTGATGGTGCAGCTTTACCTTTACCTTGTCTGGTGATTTCATGAAGACGCAGATAAGCAAATAGGGCCAATCCCAATGTTCACCCTACCACTAGCCCTAAAAATGAAGCCACAAGGCGTAGGGCCCTTGTAATGTTCCCTAGGGATTGGGACACCACTTGCTACGTCACTGTGTGGTTTACGTTCGGGTACGTAAGCGACTGTGTAGTTACGTTTGCACAAACGTCACACCATATCAGGAAGCCCAGAGATAAAAACTGTTTTAATTTCAGCTGTAGCGCTGTTAATATGACACTTTATTAAGTTTTAATATTTTTTCAGGCGTAAAAGTAACCGTTAAGATCCCCAACCTGGGCTCAGTTTATCCAAATAACGCCTGTTAAGAAATTTGATCCGATGTTTTCGGGGATGAGAAGAGCCGCCGGCGATTTATGGTTCCGCATTAAATCGACGCAGAGCCTACGGCGTAAGTTACGCGGCGACGCACACCGTACGGCGCGCGTCGCCGCGTAACTTACGCCGTAGGCTCTACGTTGGTGTAACGCGGAACCATAAATCAGCCTTTATTCTGGCGTCATCTCAAGATGCAACGCAACATCGGGCAAGCGAGTGATTATGTACATTCACAGAGTGAATATTATGAAAGTAAAATATATATTTCTCGCTAGAAATGTAATCAAAACGCATTTTTTTGCAGAAACTAACTCAAAATATTGATTTTATTCACTAAAAATGAAAAATGCCATGTTTTTTTGTTTGATTCAGTCTGAAAATGATGACGTAACGCATTCTGGGAAATATAGTAAATCACTGACTGTCTCGTGGCTGCGTGGCCTCTGTTCCAGGTGGGGAAGGCCATGTCGTCCAACGAGAGCGCGGCCTACACCATCATGAGGTCTCTGGACGTGGACTACGTGCTGATCATCTTCGGAGGGGTGATCGGCTACTCGGGGGACGACATCAACAAGTTCCTGTGGATGGTGCGGATCGCGGAGGGGGAGCACCCCAAGGACATCAGGGTGAGTAGCAGGGTGTCGGGGTGTCGCTGCTGCAGGAGCAGCGTTTCCACTTACCCTGCATTCACACTGAAAGCGTCAAACATCTCCTGACGCCAGCATCTCGCTGCTTGGTGAATTCACTGAACACTGAAAGCTTCATGTACTGTCGACGCCTGCAGTGGGCGGGGCTAAAGCTGCAGTGGGCGGGGCTAAAGCGGCAGTGGGCGGAGCTAAAGCTGCAGTGGGCGGGGTTAAAGCTGCAGTGGACGGGGTTAAAGCTGCAGTGGACGGGGTTAAAGCTGCAGTGGGCGGGGCTAAAGCTGCAGTGGGCGGGGCTAAAGCTGCTGCAGAACTGGAGGGAACAGTGTATATAGTCTACACCGGGGGTCGGCAACCCAAAATGTTTTAGAGCCATATTGGACCAAAAACACAAAAAACAAATATGTCTGGAGCCGCAAAAAATGAAAAGTCTTGTATCAGCCTTAGAATGAAGACAACACATGCTGCATGTTTCTATATTAGTTATAACTGGTATGGGGGAAGATATTTTTTTTCAATATGCACTTCGAGAAAAAAGTCGAAATGTTGAGAAAAAAGTCGAAATGTCAAGAAAAAAGTCGAAATTTCGAGAGAAAAAAATCTAAATTTCGAGAAAAAAGTCGAAATGTCGAGGAAATAGTCAATTTTTTGTTAAAAAAGTCGAAATGTTGAGAGAAATATCGAGAAAAAAGTCACAATTTTGAGAAAAAAGTCGAAATGTCAAGATTAATGTTGAAGTACAA